>NW_022060699.1:0-94501 GCF_003285725.1 Scaptodrosophila lebanonensis | reverse complement strand
TGTCTGTATGAACGCAAGGATCTCCGAAAGTATAAGAGCTAGAATAACCAAACTTGGTATACAGATTCTCCTGAGACCGAGAAAGGACGAGTTTGTTCATTTTTTCTGATCCACCCCCCCCACTCCCCCCCCTATTAACGGTTTTCTATAACTCCCGTAATTCTTGGTAGTCACATTAGGTTAGTTATTATATAACCGTATACCAAGTTTCATTATGATAGAATGATCGGAAACAAAGTTATAGCCATATAACCAGGCACAATGCACACATACATACATATGTACAAGTACACAAACACGCATAAGGCACGATTCTGATGTAAATGTAAATGTATGTATGCATGTACAAGTACACAAACACGCATAAGGCACGATTCTGATGTAAATGTAAATGTATGTATGCATGCATGGAATATTTTATATTTAATTAGTTAATATTTAGTTAATTAATTAAATTAATTTAGTTAATTAATTAAATTAAATTAATTAATTAATTTAATTACTTTTTTGTGGGGTGGTACAGGGTATTTAAGAGTTGAGCCTGCTCGACTTTAGCATTCCTTTCTTATTTTGAAATGTGATCCCAACCTTTGGCCACTTAACTCTCAAATTAAGTTGACCAAAGAGCAGTCAGCGATGGAAAAGTGAAAGAATTCCACGGTTCTCTTCGCGGCCGATATCGCTCCAAACTCAATTTTTGAATTGATCGATAAGTCGTCGTCCTAGGCAGGTTCACGTATCGTTTGAATATGTTTCGTTTAGTTAACGGGCGATCAAATTATTCATCGCTTGTGCCAACTGCATATCAACCCGAAGGACTTCCCCCTGAAAGTGTTGAATAGAGACTATTAGGTCTCTATTTAAGAAGCAAAATCCCGCTCTCTGAGCTCACACGCTCTCAACATGCCTATTGCAAAGGCAGATCGACAGAAACGGCACTTCACGCTGTTACTTCGAGTATTGAGAAATCTCTCAGTACCAAACACTAAACCCTCACCGGCTTCCTAGACGTAGAAGGCGCTTTCAACAATGTGTCCCCTGACGCTATTACCAACTCACTTATAGACCTGGGAGTGAACAGCTCCATCGTTAAACTGATAAGACAGCTTCTAACCAAGCGGTCCATCAAGGCAACGCTGGGGTCGTCCACGATTTCCAGATTCGTACGCTGCGGATCACCTCAGGGCGGCGTTCTTTCACCCTTCCGGTAAACACACCTCTACGATCCTTAGATGCCGAGCTGTGGTCTACGCAGATGATGTGACTATCTCCTTCTCGGGTAAATTTCCTCCAAACTCTGTGCGAACGCATGACCGATGCCTTAAGCACATTACCTGAGTGTAAACCCCAGCAAAACAGAGCTGGTGCTATTCACGCGGAAATATAAAATTCCGCCTCTTCGTCCCCCTTTACTTAATGGGGTACCGTTATCCTTCAGCAGCTCAGCCAAATATCTAGGTCTGATACTGGATAGGAAGCTTAACTGGAACCTGAAAATTGAGGATAGGGTGAGGAAAGCCACAATCGCACTCTATACCTGCAGGAAATCCATTGGACTGAAATGGGGCATGGCCCCCTACTTGGTCCACTGGCTATATACTGCAATAATCAGACCCATACTCTTATATGGGGTCTCTATATGGTGGCCATCACTAAGAAAAAACTTGTCTCTTCAGAGACTAAAGAAAGTTCAACGACAGGCTGAACTAACGATTTCGGGTTCACTACGCACCACTCCAAACGACGCGCTAGACGCGATTCCAGCAGTCACCAGCTCCGTTCTTGGCGGTGCGGTGTTTAACAAGGCTGAGTGAAATGGTCCGTTCCTCACATTCAACAGCTGCTGAAGTTATTCGGAGCGACTTTTACGTCGACGATATGTTAACTTGTGCTGAAAGCGTTGAATAACTAAAAAAGCTTCGAGCAGAAGTGTTGCACGTTCTTCAAAGTGCAGGCTTCGAATTGGCAAAGTGGTTTTCGAACTGCTCGGAACTGTCCGCATTTGATAGCACAGTTATTCCAGTAGCCACAGTCGACTCAGACCCAACCAAAACGCTCGGCGTTATGTAGTTGCCGAAGGAAGATGTATTTCAGTTCCAGTTGGAAAATTCCTTCCTAGATCTCCGCTCGACAAAACGGAACATATTATCGGTGACTGCCAGGCTTTTCGATCCTCTGGGCCTTATTTGCCCGCTGATCACCAAAGCAAAATGTTGCTGCAAGATTTGTGTCTACAGAAACTAGATTGGGACGAATCCATCCCTGAGAATCTTCATACAGTTTGGGACTCATTTAAGCAGAATCTGTTGAACCTCAGCGGTATTCAAGTCCCTAGATTCGTCCATACAGATACGCAGTCACCCATTCAAATACATGCGTTCACCGATGCCTCAATGCGAGCTTATGGCGCCTGCATTTATGTTCGTGTTTCGACTGCGAATGGTTGGAAAGTGTCACTTTTGACCTCAAAATCCAAAGTAGCTCCACTCAAGACGAAAACTTTGCCTCGTCTTGAGCTGTGTGCAGCTCACCTTCTCGCAGATCTTTTTCGTCAAGTCCGCCCGTTGCTTAATTTTCCAGTAGACAAGATAGTTATGTGGACTGACTCGGAAATAACGCTCCACTGGATCAAGTCACATCCGTCGGCATGGTCAGTGTTCGTTTCGAACAGGGTTTCTCAAATCCAAGAGTGGTCCGAGAAAACGAAATCCAACCCAGCAGACATCGTGTCCAGAGGATGTAATGTAGACGAGTTGCGTAGCTCCATTTGGTTTACAGGGCCAGCCTTCCTCATGGAATCGGAAGAAAATTGGCCTGTGAATGCTCACTTCGAGCCGCCTAAAAATTCAGCTGCCCTGGAAATTCGTAAGTCTGCTGTAGTTTTACTCGCAGATCGGCAAGCCAATTATATTCTCGAAGTTATCGAAAGCTACTCGTCACATTCAAAATTGCTGAGGGTGTTCATTTGGGTTTTTCGATTTATACAAAGGTGCAGAGGGGTCTCGAAGCCCTTTGATCCTATAGCCAAGCCAAGCGAACTCATTTTGGTATTCAACAAAATTGTTCAAGCAATCCAGGACAATGAGTTCGGTGACGAAATCGACAAGGTTCGGAAAAAGAGAACACTTAACGCTAACTTACGGCGTCCGAGTCCATTTCTACATGAGTTTGGAGAAGACGGTTTCTTGTTTTCCTTGCTGAGAGTGGGGGGAAGATTATTAAATGCTCCTATCCCGTACGAAACCAAGTTTCCGTTGTTGCTTTCTAAAAAGTCGCAATTCATAAGATCGTACGTATCTTATTTGCATGTGTCAAATTGCCATGCTCGCCCTAGATCGCTGGTGAGCCTGCTTCGTGAGCGAGTTTGGCTGGTTACCGCTCTAGAAAAGGATGCGAGTTTGCGTACATACCACCCAGAGCACCTCACTTCGGCGGTCTATGGGAGGCAGGTGTCAAGTCTGCAAAGCACCTGTTCCTGGCGAGCGTCGAGGCGGTGCTGAACTCTCGGCCACTGGGACCACTCAGCGCGGACCTCAGCGACGGCGAGGCGCTAACTCCGGGCCACTTTCTAATCGGGCGGCTCTTCTGGCGAGTTTCTCAAATCCAAGGTAGAATTTTTAGGCTTCGTCATTTCCGACAAAGGAGTGGAGACCAACCCAGAAAAAGTTTTGGCAATAGCCAAATACCCATGTCCGAAAACAGTCCGAGAACTGAGAGCCTTTCTAGGTCTCTCAGGTCTGTAGTACAGAAGATTCATCAGAGATTACGCAAAGCTGGCCAAGCCCCTAACTTTTATGCTGAGAGGTGTGGATGGACACGTTAGCAAAAAAACTTCTCAGACAAAGGCAATCAATTTCAACCAAGAGGCAACAGAGGCATTTCGCAGAATAAAAAATTCTCTTATATCCAACGAAGTAGTCTTGAAGAACCCCGACTTTAGTAAAGAATTTCATCTCACCACAGATGCTTCCAATATCCTTTATTTCTAGAACACTCTCAAAGGCAGAAGAAAACTATGCAGCTAACGAGAAAGAAATGTTAGCCATAGTTTGGGCCCTTAAAGCCCTGCGAAATTATCTATATGGCAGAGCCAAAAAAAATCTTCACTGACCATCAGCCTCTTACCCATTCACTAAGTAGTTGGAATGGTAATCCCAGAATTAAAAGATGGAAGGCACTTTTAGAAGAGTACGACTACGAATTACTCTACAAACCCGGAAGAGATAATGTCGTGGCAGATGCTCTGTCTCGCATAACGAACCCCATTGAATTAAACTCAGTTAGCACCCAGCATAGCGACGAGAGTTCTAGCCACAACCTAATACCTAGCATGGAGGTGCCCATCAAAGTTTTCAGAAATCAAATATTTTTTCATAAAGCAGATTCTTCCGAGTACATATTTAGCATACCCTTTCCGACATTTCACAGGCATGACATTTACCGCCAGACATATGTAACGACGAACTAAAGACGCTTTTAAAAAAATATCTTAATCTCTCGGTTATTAACGGAATTTATACAACAGAAGATGTAATGGGCAAAATTCAGGAAATTTATCCAGATAAAAGATTTGACAAACGAGGCACAACAGGAGGAAGAAATTATAAAAACACATTTCCGTGCTCATCGCAATGCGCTAGAAAATAAAATCCAACTGTCCGAACGATTCTACATCCCAAAGATGAAGCAAAAGATAGAGAGTTTGGTTAAACAATGCGTAACCTGTAAAGAACAAAAATACGATAGGCATCCAACAAATCCAAAATTAAAAGAAACTCCTATTCCAGAATACCCCGGCCACATTGTCCATATACTGCCATATACTGCCATTGATAAGTTTTCAAAGCTGGCACAGGGAAGGATTATAAAGTCAAAATCTATTGAAGACATAAAAACCCCACTAAGAGATTTAATTTTTTATTTTGGCGTCCCTAAATACCTTGTCATGGACAATGAAAAATCACTGAATTCCGCTTCAATTAAGTTTATGCTCGTTGATCAGCTTAAAATCGAAATTTTTACAGTCCCACCTTATAAGAGCACAGTTAATGGACAGATTGAGAGATTCCACTCTACAATATCAGAAATAATGCGGGTTGTGAGAAAAGACAAAATTCATAGAACATTCGAAGAACTTGTTGACAGAGCTATCTACGAGTATAACTACACCTTTCATTCCGTCACAAAAAAACGACCACTAGAAGTGTTTTTTGGAAGAATAGTAACTACTGACCCAGAACTATACGAAAAGACCAGACTGGACGAAATAGACCGACTTAAACAAAAACAGAGCACTGACCTAGGAGTAGGAAATCCCTAAAGACATACCAACCCGGTGACGAAATATTCGTGAAAGTCAACACTAGGTTAGGGTCGAAATTATCAGCAAGATTCAGGAAAGAGATTGTACACGAAAATAACGACACAACAATCACCTCAAAAACAGGCAAGATAGTACACAAGAGTAACATCAAAAACACTTAATTACAGGTGGTTGTCATGGACAACAACTGGGACGTACGGAGTCGACATAACGAACTACACAGACGCGCAAACTGCAACAATATACCTAGGACTAGGCAAAATACGTACCGCAACGACCAGAATTATTCACGTCCTCGATCTCGATCAGATAGAGAAAGCATTGGACACCATCAGATTTCACACAGAACAAGGGCTAAAATTTAGCAGCCTCTACCATACTCTGCACCACGAAATAAACCAAACCTATTCGATCCTCTACACCATAACCTCCACTTTTAATAAAAGAACCACCAGAGCCATAGACATGATAGGAACTGCATGGAAGTACGTGGCAGGAAGCCCTGACCACGACGATTTTATTAAATTGGAAGAACACATTAATAAAAACGTTTCAAACAATAACAAACAAATAATTATAAATAACCAACTAGAACAAAGACTAAATAGCTTGACTAGAATAACTAATAGTTTGACAAACACCATAAAAAAAGATGACAAATTTAATAATGATATTGCCATTAGCCTCCAAAACCAGATAAGATTAATCAAAGAAGAAGTTATTAATATTAAATACGCCATACAATGGGCAAAACTGAACATAATAAACACATTTCTACTCGGTGAAAAGGAAATACATGAAATAGACAACATTTTTAAAATAGGAAATATGCCTTCTTTATCAGTCGAAGAGATGTTAGAATTCTCGGACGTATCAATTTTACATAATAAAACTGTACTACTATATGTGGTGAAAATACCAAATTTGGAAGAAATAGATTATGAAAATATTTTAGTCAAACCAATAATAAAAAACAACACAATTGTCAACACCCAATTTGGAGAATTTTTTTCGAACGAAGAAAATATGTACGGGATCATAAAGAATTGCAAGAGCTATAATAATATAAAAATTTGTCATAAGAATGAAGTTGTAAACCTCAGAAATAACATTTGTTTGCCTAGGCTCCTAAAAAGAGAGAAATCGCTGTGTGAATTCAGTAACGCCACCACATCGACAAAATTGAAGAAATCAGCAGCGGACTCATTATGCTCAACGACTTCAACGGGATTCTGACCTTTCGGCAAAACAACACGAGGAACCTGGCCGGATCTTACAATTGACAACAGAGTGTTCACCAACCTAGAAACCACAGTACTAAAAACGGGCTCCCCAGTAATCCAAATCACCCCAGAGGAGACCAAGCGACTAAGAATATTGTCTCTGGAAGCTCTAGAAGCTTTACACATCGACAACACCGAGCAGCTGAATAAACTACGCATAGCAGCTCACAGCTCATGGGCCTTCACTGTCATCTGCATTGTGGTAATACTCATCAGTATATTCTACCTCAACAAGAAGAAACAGCAAATGATAATACTGCAAATGGCTCCTCAACCTCAACTCAAAGCGATACAAGACCTACAGCAATAAAGAAATGACCAACTACATTTTAACAATATACCATTCTTTTGATGCTATTTGGAGAAGACGAAACCGCTTGAGGACAAGCGTCAATTAAAGGGGGAGGAGTTAATAATAACAACATTAAAAGTACTCTGGTCAACGCTCCGATTCGGTTGCACCAGCTTGCACTGGCACGATACACAAAATCACAGAATCAGCGTCTCGTCGGCTTTCGTCACATGCCAAGCCAGCGCAGTTGCAACATAAAATTCACTCTAAGTCATAATATGCTGACATGGCCAAGTTTCGTCAACGTGAGGTTCGCAAATTTACACAGCAGAGCGAGATTCAAGGTTATACACAGATGTTGACAAACGGTAAATTTCCTACTTGCGCACGAGAAAGAGCAAGACGGCAACAACTGCGACACACCGAGCAACAACACACACCCTTGCAAAAGAAGCTGAAGGTAAGAGAAGACTACCAATGACGAACGAAACCCGATAGCAGAACAGACGATCGAAGATGTGGCGCATATAAAAGTGCAGAAAAATTGAACAGTAGAACTGGCAGCAACCGATTCTATTGTTTTGCAGCATAGAGCAGAGACGAATTTTGCAAAGTTGCATTATTTAGAGGCCTTGAGAATGCGCGACGAGACGACGGCAACAGGCATCAGAGTTAACAGAGTCAGCAGTGTTAATAGAACAACAGCAGAGGCAACCGATCTGTTAGTGACGTCGAGGACAACAGGGTGTCCTACATTAACATAGCAGAGGAGGCAGAGCGGCAAAGCAGAGGCAGAGCATAAAAGCAGAGGCACAACGACGAAGCAGAGACAGCTGAGCAACAAAACTGGAAGAAATTACCAGCGTAAAGTATTTGATTAAAAGAATATTTTGAAATCATTTGTAAACTTCTAATGCTATTTTAAGGAACTCTAACACTATTTTAAGTTACTTCAAATTCATCGATTTTACTAATGTTACTTCGAGAGATCACACAACTTACTGTAAAGAGCTTGCAAGAAAAACTTAAAGAGCTAGGGTTATCACAAAAGGGAAAGAAAGTTGAGTTACAGAATAGGCTAATCTCTCATTTTGAAATTGACAGGTTAAACGATTCGATTTACGAAGACACAGTCGAGATACAGTGTGAAATTCAAACCAGCATTCAACAGGAACCCAATACAATGTCGTTTACACCTAAGGATATCCAAGATTCCTTGGCAGAATTTGATGGTAGCGGTCAAAAAGATGTGAATGAGAGGCTGACAGATTTTGAAAATACTGCTGTAACAGTACAATGGAACGAGTTACAAAAGTTCATTTATGGGCGGCAATTGTTAAAGGGGGCTGCGAAGCTTTTTGTGAATTGTCAGGACGGTTTAACTAATTGGAATATATTGAAGGCAGCATTAAAAGAGGAGTTTACAATAAAGTTAACCGCAAAGCAAATCCACAAGCAACTCGAGAGTAGAAGGAAGAAATCGGATGAATCACTAGTTGAATATTTTTATCACATGAAGAATATAGCAAAGAAATCTGGTTTAGATGAAGAGAGTCTGGTGGAATATATAATTTAAGGGATTCCAGACTCCAAACAAAACAAAAGCGTTTTATACCAGGCCACCGACTTAAAAGAGCTCCGCGAGAAAATGATTATTTACGAGAAAACTGCTACTAAATCAGAGCCAAAGCAAAAATTCAAGTTTGAGAAAGGATCGCAAAAGAAAGATAAAGAAGACATTCGTTGTTACAAGTGGGGGGGTAAAAACCATTTAGCAAGAAACTGTAAAGAGAAAGACATAAAGTGTTTTAAATGTAATCAGTCAGGACATAGAGCAAATCAATGTGAATCTAAACTTGAGGAAAAGAAGAAGAACGGGAAGATGCAGCAACTAACTCAAAGAATATCTAATCGAGTATTTAATCAATATCTGCATTATTCGATTCGGGCAGCGACATTTGCACAATTAGTGAGAGCGCATATAAGGAGTTATACCCAGTGTCATTAAAGCCAGAGATTAAAGAGTTGATAGGCATAGGAAATAAAAAGATATGTACTCTTGGATCTTTCAAAATCAATACAGAGTTAGACGATAATCCGGATGCAATGTGCTTTCATGTTGTTAGAGACAGTGATACTCTTTATAGTGGCGTGATTGGCAGCGACATATTTGATTTCGTAAGCGTGACTATTAGTAGCAATGGGGCAGTTTTCCATAGAAAAGAGGAACCGCTTGAAGAAGGGAAATGTAGTCAGAAAGTTTTAGCTCACCGTAGCTCTACTCAATACCCATTCCCTTTTGATAGAGAAACATCGATACCAGACTTACAAACAAGTTTCAATCAACTATTGACATCAACTCTGTGCGAGGACAATGGAGTAGAAATGAATCTTTCTCACCTGACAGGTAAAATAAAAGCAGACGTTTTAAAATTAATTGAGAATTATAGTCCGGTGAAGCAAGTAAAATATCCAGTTGAAATGAAGATCATAGTTAAAGACGAAATACCTGTTTATCAGAGACCCAGACGTTTATCATATGAAGACCAAGAAAAGGTGAAGGGACAAATACAGGAGTGGTTAAAAGACGGAATCATTCGTTATAGTGTTTCTGAATATGCCTCCCCTGTTGTCTTGGTATCCAAAAAAGATGCGAAGAAGAGACTATGCTGTGACTATCGGCAGTTAAATCAGAAGATCATACGCGACAATTTTCCCACAGCCATAGTTGACGATGTGTTACATAGGCTTCAGAAGGGAAAGGTTTTTACAACCTTAGATTTGTGTAATGGATTTTTTCATGTTCCGGTCGAAGAGAGTTCACTCAAGTTCACAGCGTTCGTAACACAAAACGGACAGTACGAGTTCAATTTCGTTCCATTCGGAATAACTAATTCCCCTGCTGTGTTCATGCGATACATTTCTGCAGTACTGAGACCACTTCTTGATGACGAAACATTAGTTCTCTATATGGATGACATAATTATACCAGCTGTTGATGAACAAGAGGGACTAGAAAAGCTTGGTAGAGTTTTGAATTTAGCCGAAAATAATGGACTAAAAATTAAATGGGAAAAGTGTCGGTTTCTAAAGCGTATGGTTACATTTCTGGGATACATCATTGAGAACTCGACAATCAAGATATCGAAAGAGAAAACAAGGGCAGTTGCCGACTTTCCAATCCCACGAGTTAAGAAGGGGCTTCAACGCTATTTGGGCTTATCTTCTTATTATCGAAGATTTGTTAGAGACTTTGCCACGATTGCTAGGCCCTTAACCAACATGATGAAGGATAGCGTTTTGTTCAAAATGGGACCAGAAGAGTTAGCATCATTTAATCAATTAAAGGCATGTCTTTCTGACGCACCTGTGCTGATACTATTTAATCCAAAGGGTGTAACTGAGGTTCATTGTGACGCCAGCATGTATGGCTATGGTACTATTTTGTTGCAAAGGGACTCCGAGGATCAGAGATTTCACTCAGTAGAATACATGAGCCGAAAGACCACACCGCCAGAGGCAAAATATCGTATGAGTTAGAGGTTCTTGCCATAATTCAGGCACTAAAGAAATGGAGGGTGTATTTACTTGGTATTGTTACCGACTGCAATGCATTTGCAATGACTATGCAGAAAAGAGATGGCCCGTTAAGAGTAGCTCGTTGGGCAATCTTCCTTCAAGATTTCGAATATAAAATAGAGCATAGATCAGGGACAAGGATGAAGCATGTCGACGCTTTGAGTAGGGTCCATTGTCTTCTAATGCAGGATTCCTTAAATGATAAGATCAGGCAGGCACAGCTTCTAGATGAATGGATAAATGCAATTTTTAAAGTGTTGGAACAGGGAACGTACGATGACTTTTATATACATAATGGCGTGTTACATAAAGATCCCATTAAGGAACTTACCAAGAAACGATATGAGCACATTCTCGTTGTAGTAGACGCCTTCTCCAAATTCGTCTGGTTGTATCCTACCAAAAGCACCGGGTCTTGTGAGGTCATTGATCGATTATACAAACAGTCTGAATTGTTCGGAAATCCCAAATGTGTAGTTACTGATCGAGGATCCGCTTTCATTTCGAGTAGTTTCAAGCAGTATTGCGAATCAAGTAACATCCAGCATTTGACGATAGCCACCGGAGTTCCACGCGGACAAGTAGAGCGCATCAACCGTATCGTCAAGACTTTGCTGACGAAGCTATGTGCTGAAGATCCTCATGCTTGGTATAAACACGTAGGAAGGGTGCAAAAGTATATTAACTCCCCCCTCCTAGAAGTACGAATATATCTCCATTTAAAATACTGACCGGTTTAGAAATGAGAACAGAATATGACAAAGAGATCAAGGATATGTTAGAGGAAGAGTGGTTGAAGGATTTACAAGAGGAAAAGGACGAGATTCGGAATATAGCCAAGGAAAACATTGCCAAAATGCAAGAGGAAAACTGTAAGACATACAACAAGAATAGAAAACGCGAAACAGAATATGAGCTCAATGATTTGGTGGCCATAAAGCGTACCCAGTTTAGATCTGGACTAAAGTTAAAAAATAAGTATTTAGGGCCTTATCGAATAGTTCGAAAATTGAGACATAGCAGGTATTTGGTAGAGAAGATCGGGGATGATGAGGGTCCCTACCATACAAGTACGGTCGCTGAATATATGAAGAAGTGAGGTCCATCATTCGAGGGGAATGAGGCTATAGGATGGCCGAATGTAGGAATGCAGGAATTAGGATAGAGAGAATGAAACACAGTGTCAGCTCGATCATTGAAGAGAAAGTGTGTGCTCGTGAAAAGAAGAGTTAAATGAGAGTGAATCAAAATAAGAACAATTGTCAAACTAACTTTAATACATATAAACTATTTCAATAAAGCTTAAACTATTATATATTATTATAATACGAAGGTGTGTTTGATTTTCAACCGATCGACTTAAAACTTAGTTTCTAAAATCAATTAAAGAATACAAACAAAACTGCATACTTAGGTTTTCGAAATTTGTCTTGGAGCTTGAATTATAGGGGCTTTAATATTTATTCACTATTTCAAATGAAAAGTTTGTGTTATTAATTTAGTCCGATCGATTTAAATTTTGGGTAATGTAATCTTCGTAACTAAATCTACAACTTTGCATTCAAGAATTTTCAAAATATACATTTTACAAAAGCAGGCAGAACAAACAATACAAAATATCAAACAGTTGGGGACAACTAAGTATACACACACACACACACACACACACATGCAAGCAGCTGTTCGTGTTGCGTGCAAACGATTGAAATAGCCAAAGCAAAATGGGAGATACTAATGTGTGAATGTTCATAGATACATATGTATGTGCACATCTATGTATGTACATATGTATCTACATATGTATGTATGTACATTCGTCTTGCACTGACAGAGCAAGAAATGTTAATTAATTGAAAATTATATAATATAACATTTTTAAAAGTAATTTTTTCTTTGTTTAGTGCATTTGGCATTAGTGTTTTCATTAATAACTTTATGCAGCAACAACAAATATCAAATAGTTGGAGACATCACATACACACCCTCACACACAACAAGCAACAGTTCGTGTCTATGTGTGCGGTTCTCTACGTACGGTTGAAAAAGTAAAGAGAAACATACATATGTATGTATGCCTCTGTATGAATATAGCATGTATGTACATTCGTATTAATGTATACATTGGGCAATCGAACACAGTTGTTTGATTGTAAAAAAAAATAATGCTCTAAACACAACAACAACTGCAAGTCATTAGCTCGCTCTTCTTCTTTCGTTTTGACCATTTAATGTTAATTGCAAAGGCAAAACACCAAAATGTTACAGTTACCGTCGCTAGGCAACGACTGCGTAAGCGATAGTAAAGCAGAAACCGATTAACGGAGCTACGCATATTCTGCTTCGCATTGTGGGCAGATGTATGTATGTACATATATGATTTGTTCTTATTGATCTCAATAAATAATTACATTTTATTATTTAAATATTCTGCTTATTACATTCAAACTTCGATATTTTGATGGCATCAGTGGCTTCAACTATCGAAAGTTTTATTCTAGCAAATTGAGATGAGAATTGTCAGTGCTTTTTGATCGTGGCTCATCGCTGCACGGCATTGACACGTGTGCCGTGTTTCATATTCCGAGTTAGTGCGTGGCCGTATTGACTCAATATGGCACGAAAAGACTCAAATGTGAATTTAAAATTAGGATATACCCTTACAATTATTCCCCTTTTTTGCACATAGTCTATCTTAAAACGTTGCGTTATCTCTATATATAAAACAGTTTGTCCTGACTAATTGGTGATCAACGCACAGCCCAAACGGTAAAAGATGAAATTTGGACTCAAGTGTCCTTTCATAGTATCCTTATATATATATATATATATATATATATATATATTAACAAAATACGGTTCACTATTGCTATCACTCGTTTAGAAAAGGAAAAAATGAATTTGAAGTTAATATTGTTTAAAAAAAAAGAAGAGAATTCATAATAATTTGGTAATTTAAATTAACTTAGTTTAAAGTCCGATATGTGATAATTTGAATATCATCAATTGTTAGAGCCCGAAGGTTTATGAAGATTCTGTCAAATATTAATGAATAACATGCATTTCTAAAGAGTATATAATGGTCTGTCGATTGTCTTTGCCGGAACTATTTAAAATAACATTGTGCAAATTGTAGCATGATAAGGGGCAATGACAACGTAAACTCCACATTGCCATGGTAGGGTGGGTAAAGACGAGGGACGACATTATCTAGCTTCCCTCAGATAGGTAGTCTTCACAGTATGCACCGAATCGGCGTATCGGCGCTAGGGTTTTCCCTGAATTGTTCTTGACACACGTTTTATGAATTGCTTCCAATTTAATTTTCTCCTCCCGTTAAATATACCAATATATATACAGTGCACTTAATTAAATGTAGTAGTTCCTGTGGTTTAGGCCAGAAAAGAGCCCCGACATTTCCGGCGAGCTAATACCGAGTATAGCAAGAGTGCACACCATCTGAGTCTAACAACACCATTAAAATCTCTCTTCAGCTATTTAACATCACTACTGAAACCTGTAAACTAAACATTTATGGCGCCCAACGTAAGAGCCCGAAACAGCTAGTATGAAAGCACGGTTGCTTTAGTTTGTTAAACTGTGTAAGCAGGATCCGATTTTAAGCTTGATTCGCTCTCCATTTTTCGGCTAGATTATCCATCGTTCTACAACATTTTTTTGGTTACAAATTTCATTACGTTTATTAAGTAAACGTGCTAGACTCTATTTTAGGATCTTGGATTACAAGATACTGGAGTTTGTGCGGATTTTGTCCAATAATCCAAAGCATGCTTAAATCCGTTATAATCACATTTAGTACAATAGCGAGTCAGACTGAGATCCTACCTATCGTTTTGGAAATAGAGAAAGACAGACGTTAATAATATATACAATCATAATCGAATTATTTCTGTATGTAGTGAGTAAATACCAGTTTGTATCTGTTTCACATAATTCGTATTATAGAAAATGGCTGTAAGTCACAGTACGGAAGATATTGCGTCAGCTTTAGAAGTGGTAGATTCATTTGGCGGCATTTGTAATGAAGTAATGACTTGCACCCAGCTGATAGCTAAAACCCCTTGTCAACATAGTTTTCACAAACTTTGCATAATAGAGCATTTAAAAACGAACCCAGCATGTCCGTTCTGTGAAGGCGATTGCACAGCCATGGCCCTTACATTTTCAAACAATACTTTTGTTTGCTGAACTTACGGCAGATCAAGAACGACCTGTTAGAGTAAATGAATTTTGGCGTAGTCGCACTTCTGACAATAGACCCAATACATCAAAAAGAGGTCAGACACCCGTCCGATCTCGAGGAGCCAGTCCTAAGCCGGGCATGTCCACTAGATCCACATATCGTGGTAGACTCGATCGTGTCCTTGCCGAACCTCCACAAAGTTCAAACCTTTCACTTAGTAGAGATAGCAAATTACGTCCAATCTACTGTGAGCGCACATCAAGCAGCCTTATTTGAAAGCCTCACATCATTTTTAAGTAAGTCATTAGAAACCTCAATCCAAAATCAATTACCCACGTTGAACTTGGGACAACGTAAAAGTACACCTGAATCAAGTCAATCAATGAAATATCGCAGGAAGTCCGTCTACATTTACCCCTGTCATCTCCGAGAAATAGTGCTTCCCGTGGTAACACCAATTCTCGAGTAGCACCAGAAAAAGTACCTAACATCATGCAGAGTTGGCACATCAAGTTTGATTGCATGAGAATGGATGAATTTATTTATCGTGTTCGTTCGCTAACATAGCAGAATCTGAACAACGATTATGATTTGCTTTGCGACCATTTGTATCTTTTGTTCGCTGGTAAAGCCAGTGATTGGTATTGGAAATTCCACCGTACTCACTCCAATTTCACCTGGAATACTTTTTGTGAAGAATATAGGCGAAGATTCGAGGAAGTTGAAACTGACTATGACATATGGGAAAATGTTAGAAAACGTCGCCAGGGCGAAAGTGAATCTTTCGATGACTACCAATATGCCATAGAAGACCTTGCAGACAGACTTAAAAATCCAGTATTGGAGAATGAATTGGTAGAAGTGTTAATTCGAAATGCCAAACCTAACGTTCATCATGAATTGCTCCACTTGCCTATTTCAAATCGTTCACAGCTCAGAAGAGAGTTTCGCAAACATGAAAAGTTTTATAATGATTTGAAATCAAATCATCAAATATCATCAATAATCAAATATCTTACACAACTCAACTCCAACTTACTAAAATAATTGTAAGTTGTATCAGGATCCAAACCACTGATCCGATTACGTAATATTTCTAAGTTGGCTCATGAACCAAACCACTAACCCAATTAGTTTAACTTATATGGGGAATATATCAACCTCAATACATAAAGAAATATTTACAAGTTGTATCAGGATCCGAACCACTAATCGAATAATACAGCTCAATACCAATTGGTAAAAATATTTAGAATCGCAAGCAAAATATTATACCACAGACAGTTTGTTGGCTAAGGCGACAACCAATTGTAAACCTTTTTTTTTTTTTTTTTTTTTTGAAAAAACAGTTACATTTTAAATAAACCCAAATCGGCATGGCGTTGAAATATTTTTTTGGGCATGGATAGTTCATTGGTTTTTTGGTCAAGGCAATGTTTATATTTTTGAAAGTTAATAATGAGCGTTAGTTAATCTGATGCACTAGAGCATAAAGCATTAAAGTACGAATACATCAATTAGAAAAAAAAACCATGGATAAAATTTTTAAGAAAAACCCCTCAAGAGATGGTTACACCAAAATCGTTTATTGCAACTTGTGTGGCAGTGACACGTTTCGTACAAGTATTTTCAGTGCAGAATTCTCAAATTGCTACTGCGATATAACAGAAAATGGTTTACAAAAAGAGCCTAAAACGGCTGAAAGCGAACAAGCATATTTTGTATGTTCTGAAAAAGGCTAACTCTAAATTAAGAAAAGCAATAATAAGCCATACCGGAAATTACCTTATTAAAACATTAGTTGAAATTGTATTTAACACTTTAAGTGGAAACAACAAATTAAAAGGAGAGCAACTTCAACATTTGAAACAGTATAAAAATGTACTACGTAAGATTTCGTGCCCAAAACGCTCAATAAATTCAAAGAGAAAAGTTCTAATACAAAACGGTGCGTTTCTTCCAGTTTTAATTTCATCTTTACTTGGGGGCATTTTTGGAAAGATCTGGAAACAAAAACCGATTAACTAAAGTAATAGTTCTACATCCTAACACATATCACAATCTTGTGCATGACGAAACGGGAGAAAATTTAATAAATAGAAAGCTGCTACCTATTTTTCTGACCAAAAGGCTCGCGATTTTGACAAGTGGATAAAAATACGACAAGAACTTAACATTTACTTAAATAAAAAAAGGAAACCAATTCCAAGTATTTTGCCTGAAAGGCATAAGGAGATGTATGAGAAAAATTTACACGAATTATCCAAGCCAAACCAAACCCAAACAGATGAAATAAACTATACGAATCCAAATGAAACAACAATTTTAAATTATTCGCAAAATTTAAGAGACGTGAATGAAAATCAGGTGCCTTCATTGTTGGACAAACCTGAAATTGTAACAATAACAAAGAAGAGAAAGTATGATGCTGTATCAGAACATAATTCACAAAGACTATCCTTCAAGAAGTTAAACCCGATATTTACGTTAAAGAGCAAGCATCAAAAGAAAACAATCGCTCTTGAAGAAAATCTGAGCAACTACAAAAAGAAAAATACTAGCATTAGTCTTGACTATGCTAAGGATAAAGAAATACTCCGTAAATCGACTCGTAAAACCAAACCAGTTCAAATTGAAAAATAAATTAAATTGGGTTTCTTATCTTTAATTCATATACCTAAATATCTTATTATTCAGAAATGTCTAATTTTAATGAATTCTTTGTCACAGTCCTAAGCAATAATTCTATGAATGTCTTTCCTGATAATGTGAAATGTGCATTTACAAACATAATATATTTTCCTGAAAATATAGGGGAAGATTGGGAGGTTGGTATAACCGATATGTATTTGCCGCTACATGATACTACTTTGATTGATAAAATTTCGAACGTGACCACAACAACCGGGTTGTTATTTATTTATACAGACATAATAAAACCACGTTGTGTGGGGGATAAAAGAACACGATGCCTTCGGATATTCTACTATATTGGTATTTCTCAACAAATACAGTTTAAAAATGTGGAATACTACCCGCTTGAAATGTCTTGTATCAAGGATATTTCCATTCTAATTACTGATTCGCGTGGGTACAAAATTGCATTTGAGGCATCTTCTACACCAATTTTTGTTACTCTTCATTTTAAGAGGAAACGAGAAATACTATAAGTCTCATCAAACAACATGGAGAAACTTTACCAAGAATATTATCGTAATCAGTGGAAAATGTCGAGAAACGTCGAGATGTTAGGCTAGTGAGTAGATATGAATCAGCTCAAAACTCTGTGGGATACAGACAACAATTAGCTATGCCGAATTGCCACAGCATTGATTTAATAATGATTTAGCAGCAGTGGAACTTTCTCAACTAGAAATAGTATATGATAAGCCGATTTACATAGGATTCACAGTTTTAGAACTTTGAAAATGGTTGATGTATGAATTTGATTACCAATTTCTTACTAAAGTATCAGATACAATTGAAATAATATACATGGATACCGACTCTTTTATTACATCTTTAACCGTTGACATATATGAATTAATTAAACAATATCCTGAAAGATTCGACACATCAAACTATAATGAAAGAAATAGATTCGGTATATTACCGGCTAATAACAAGGAACTAGGTTTAATGAAGGATGAAAATGCTGGAAACATAATGAAATCCTTCGCAGGTTTAAAAGCAAAAGCTTATTCATATATCGTTGAAACAACAAAAGAAATTGATAGTGAAATTAAAAAAGTAAAAGGTGTTAAGAGATCTGTTGTAACAAAATTAAGTCATTCCGATTATATTGAATGTATCCGAAAAAGAAAAATATTTTTTGGACAGCAAAGCAGGGCACATACTCTTTACACTGAAATTGTAAATAAAGTAAGTCTTAATTATAAAGATGATAAGAGGTATGTTACTAATGATAAAATCAAAACTTTAGCATGGGGTCATTATAAAATTGACTTAACTCCAACATGATGAAAATTGTACATCGTATTTAAAATTTAAACATAGTATTGTATATATAAGCACCAATGAATTGTATATGTATTGTAAATGTAAATAAACTTGTATTTAAACAAATAAATAAATTATTGAACAGCAATTGTCTTTGTTAATACATTTTTTTTATTTATGCTTTTATTGCAATATATTTTTCTTAGAGATCCATGAATTATGGCTTTCATCAAATCCTAACCATTTTATCAATACCTTATTACCTTTACTTCTCAAAATTTTCTCAACGAGATAAGCATTCTTATCTTTAACCTTTTGAAGTTCATACTCATAAAATGAACCCTCAATTAATTCCTTCTTATAATCTTGTAACATATACGTCACTGGAGAAGTTGGCTTAACTTTTTTTACTTTCGGATAATTGTACACAGTATTTGAAATAAATTGTTCATTATGCTTTGCAACAGAAGTGGGTTTCATTTTAATAGTCCTATGATATGTGTTGCTATACTTTGAAACTAAATCTTGTATTCGATATATCCATCTATTGTTTCCTTGCATACTAAACATTCTCCACATAAGATTTTTAAGGGTTTTGTTAAAGCGCTCGCAGATCGAAGCTTTTAAATGTGTGAAGGTATGGTAATGATTGATTCTTTTTTGATTCATTAAAAGCTTAAAGCTTCTATTAAAAAACTCTTTGCCTTGATCTGATTGAATATTTTTAGGAATTACATCTGATCTCAAAAAAACTTTTGTAACTGCTGATACGATGTCCTCAGTAGTTTTTTTTTTACTGGTTCTATATAAGCAAATTTTGAGAATGTGTCAATGACAGTGAGCAATTAACGGAATCCATTATTTGATTTTTGAAATGGAATCATTTCAACTAAATCAATTTGCCAAGTATCATTTAATCCTTTTTGTACAAATTTGCGCCGAGTAAAGTTTTTTCTAGCCTGTTTATGAATTTCAAAAACAACTTGTTCTTTACTCATTTTAAACTTTTTATTTATGTACTTAAATTAATGTCTCTCTTCTAAGTTGCTTTTGTAAAACTGTTTGCTTATACACACTAACATCATGTTTTATTTCCTTACACATCTTTTTAGAAATTTCAAAACATATGCGAGTTAAATCTATTTGGACATCTTGCGAATATGCAGCATTCAATTCGCTTAAATGTATTTCATATTTATTAAGCTCTACACATTTAGGAATTATGTGATTGTGATAAATAAAAGAGATCTGCTTTTGTAATATCGTATTCCAGCACAAAAATGTTGTTATCATTACACCAACTCTTCAAAATGATCTCCATATTTCACTATCAAACTCAACTTTGTTACCATACTGGTTCAACGTCATAATACACTGTCTATCATTTGTTCTAAATTTAAAATTACATTTTATTGTCTGCAACAGAGGGTGGTCTATTATAGTATCAGGCATTAAAAACTCGTATTGATCAAGTTTTAGTTGAATATACTCCTTATAGGTTAGTAATTGAATCCACTCCTCTTTTTCTAATCCAATCCAGTTATTTTTGTTTTGTTGAATCCAAATGATAGGAGTAAATTTTCAGCTTGTAGAAAATCCACATTTTAACTTTAGATTATGTAATATGTAATATTCGTAACCAAAAATAATTTCATGATCTTGTTTCTTTTTGGAGTTCCTATTGATTTTGCTTGTTAGCTGATGATCCATTTTATTTGAAAATGTCTGACGAACTAACTAGAAAATGTCTTTGCTGCTTCTATATAAAGAGTCTATGATTTAATCAAATGAACTCAGTAATGAAATTGTCAAGTCAAAATGTTAACAATCGATAGAAATTCAAGCGTAGCAGTGGATTTTCAATATGTGTATGGAAATAATAAGCAAATCTTTGTTAAGGAATTGGCATTCATGCAAACTGGTTCAGTGCTACCAAATTTTTTCCATTTTAAACCTCCCTATGGTACTAATAATGATCTTAGAAACACGCAGTACATAACCCTGATGAATATAAATGGACTGAACTGGTCTTCTGGCAATATATCATATTTGAACCTTGGAGACATACTATCGCCGCTAAATAGTTTTTCTACAGTCTTTGTACGAGGAGAAATTAAAAAACAGTTTTTACGAAAATATTTGACGACTAATATTGTGGATGTTGATATGGGAAAAAGCCTATCTTCTTTCCCAAACTACTTTACTAATTGTAGAATACATGCAAAACTAACAACCATATGTTTAAGATTTTTGTATTCCTAGAAATTTAAATTACAAAATGTTTGTTCAATTTGTACACCCGTTTACAATGCTAATTAGTGGACCTTCAGGATTTGGAAAAACCACTTTTTGAAGAAATCTTCTTCGTATGAATCAGTCGTTGATAAGTGAAAATATTAATCTAGTCATTTGGTGCTATGGAGAAGAGAATGCAAGACCTGATTTTAATAATGTTGAATATTACAAAGGTGTTCCTGAATCTTTTGAAAATTATGAAAATGAGCCTGTTCTAATAATATTGGATGACTTAATGATGGGAGCATTTACTAAACATGTTTGTGAATTGTTTACTAAAGGGTCTCATCATAGAAATTTATCTGTTATAGTGGTAACACAAAACATATTTCATAAATCTTCACATACACGGGATATATCATTAAATACTAAATACATAATTGTTTTTAAAAATCCCCGAGATAAACTGCAATTTCAATACTTAGCTCGGCAAATTTACCCTGAACCACATGGTTATTTACTTATCGATCTTACTCAACGAATGAACGACCTTCTAAGGTTTCGTACAAGTATTTTCAGTGCAGAATTCTCATATTGCTACTGCGAACCACGCGGCGAGTTGGAAAACGTAAGGCGAGAATTGTTGACTCGTGATGGTGCGGACGAGCTGGGTGCGAGCGTTGAGGAAGGAGGAGCTGATCGAGCTGCTGCAGGAGTTTGGGATCGACGACGCGGGCACCGTGGAAACGCTGAGAACACGCTTCGCCACGTTTGTGAAAGCAGCGGGGCCGGAACACCAGTCACGCCTAGAGTCACGTCCGGTGAGTCCTGTACCGCCGAAGGCACAACTGGAGGTCCCCAACCGAGAAGAAGGTTCGCCCGGCATGCACCTGCCGCCTACGGAAGCTGCGGCATCGCCAAGAACACCGACCGAGCATCCCACGACACCATCAACGGGGCCATTAGCGGCAACAGCACCAGGGGCTGCACCAGTGATCGTGACCGCCACCACCACCTATACGACAGAAGCGCCAGCGGCGCCATGCGTGACCACGAACCAGATCGTGGCCACGACGGTGGTAACGACCCTCGCCACACCGTCGATGGTCTCGACGGCAGGGCCGGCCGTGTCAACCGCATCCGCGGCTGGTTCGGCCCACTCGACAGTGTCACAAGCGGAGCGAAGAGCCTGAGCACGGAGGTGGCACAGTGGGGAGTGCATTTCGACGGCAGCGGGGACCCACGAGCATTCTTGCGCAGGCTAGAAGAAAAAGCGGAAGTGAGTGGGGAGCCGGTAGATAATTTGGTGCCGATGTTACCAAACATTCTGGAGGGGGCGGCACTGACGTGGGACCGCACAAGGCGAAACCCGACGCAGTCGTGGACAGAGTTCCGCGCGGAACTGCTAGAAGCGTACCCGGCCGCTCCTCACATTGAGCGGTGGCGACAGAATGCACAACGACGCTTTGAGGGCATACAAGCGATGCTGGAATTGATGCTCGATGCAGACATGCCCGGAGAGGAGCAGCTGAGGCTCATCTACCGCAACAGCCGACCAGCGATCAAAATCAGGATACGACATCAGGATGTCCATACTGTGGCAGAATTCAAACGGCAAACAGCAGAGCTGGAGGAGTTGGGCCTGGTTCCTGCCTGTACCATTGGGGCAGGGCCATCCCAGCCAGCGTTCATGGGCCCATGGGGGTTTCCGATCTGACGTCCGGAGCCAACGGACACGCAGCCCATATCTGGTGGTGAGTTGAACAGGCGAGACTTTGTCCCTTTACAGACTGCACCCGCGCGAACAACAGCAACCGGGCCCGAGATGCAGAGCTCGTCGGCACACCAGGGTCGGTCTTGCAAACGCTGTGGTATGGCGGGGCACGACAACGAAGGCTGCCCAATTTGTACCCAATTTCGCCACAACGGTAGGCCAACTCACCGACCTGTTAAAGAAAGGCCACAAGTGGAGTTGGGGAACTCCGCAGCAGGACGCATTTGATTGTATCCAAAGACAGCTCATGGAAGCGCCGGTGTTAGCGTGCCCCGATTTCATACAACGCTTCTGCCTACAGACTGACGCCATCGAGTATGGGCTGGGCGCGGTTTTGACACAGAACGTAGACGGCCAGGAGCACGTGATTTCCTACGCCAGTAGGAAACTGCAGAAAGCAGAGTTCAACTAGTTGCAGTTGAGTTCGCAGACAGTTGAAACATATTCCAGCCTTCCTTACTGCATCTCTGCGCTGTTCCAGTGACAAATCAGCAAAATCCTTGCATGAGCTAATGTAGTGTGCAGTTGCCTTGCAGGACACACATTGGCATTGTGTACCTACAAAGGCCCTTGTTGTAGAAGATTGTTTCGTTTCATGTTTAATATTACGCCGTTCCGATTGGCGAATACTTCCTCGTTGACTTTCGAGAAACTGGCACCAACGACTTAGAATGTTGCAACATTCATCCCACGACGGCAGTTTCTCTAGATTTTGTTTTTCGTTGTAGTTGGTTTTGCTTTTGGCATCCACCTTCGTAAGAACAATATGGCATAGGACGCTATCCATAATTTCCTGAGCAGATCCGAGAGACAAAAGTGATCCGCGTATTGCAGATGCATTATCGACGAGCCTTTGAAGAGCTGAGCTGAGAACATTATTGTCATACCTTGCTTCCAATCTTGCCCAAGCTTTGGGGTAATTCTCTTCAGTTATTTGGAAGGACTGCACCACTTCAAGTGCTGGCCCTGTTAGACAATTTAATAGATAATTAAATTTGTCTATCGTTACGATATGCAGATCCTCGTGGATGAGATTCTTGAATGAACTTTTAAACCGTCTGAAGGTCGCATATTTGCCATCGAAGCTCGGAAGTTTAAGCTTAGGCAATCTATTGTGATGTGTAACTCCATTACCCACAGTGGCGTTCATGAAGCTGGCTTCTGCAATGATTGACTTGTTGCCGTGACCTTTTTCATGCAAAAGAGTCCTAATTTTAGCCTTTGCAGCAATGTATATTTCCTCTAGTTCGGCGCGTGCATCATCAGTGTAATACAGCGACTCGATTTGAGATTGCACGTTGCACAGCTGACGATAATGTGATTCCAACAGTTGCAGTCTGCACTCAAGCACATGAAGATCTTCACCTTCTCCAGATTCGATTACCTTATTGTGAAGGTTTTCAATATGCCGTAGATATGATGTGCGTTGATTCCTTAAGTTTACCAACTTTGCCTCAGCTTTCGCACATTCGCCTTCAGCCTTTCCACTGTTCATTGTGAATTATGAGTGGAATGATGAGTTGTGCAGAATCAATAAAAATACTCAGGTGTCACTCATCGTGAGTGAAGCGAAAATTCAATGCACGCTGCAAAAAGGCAGCCAAATGAAATTAAAGCAACGAGTGATAAGTACAGTAACGCTAAGCACATGCGTGTGCCTATGTACATATGTCGCACTATGTATGTATGTATATTTCGCAATTCTATGTATATATGTATGTATTAATACGTGTAGGTATACTTGCGATTAAACTATTGCGGTACTTCTTGCGGGTTGTCGATCATGCCATACAGTGTGTGCCCAAATAAATGCACTTTATTGGAGGATACAACGCATTTTTGCTCTGTAGGACATGAAGGTGTGCTTATAGAACACTTGGATTAACAGTGATATGATTCATGAATATTTGTGCTTCTAATATTTTTAATGAGGATTCTGTGTTTTCTTCCATCCAATAGAATGTCGGTTTTTCTATATTAAATGTAATGCGTAAATCTACATTATTTAATAACAGTTTGGGTTGATTAAATATGTCTCCATGAACTTTGCCATATTGTAATAATATGTGGAGCCCCATCAAATACCAGAATTGACGGGGCCCCATTATAAACACTTGGAGTTATTTTATTAAAGCTTTATTACAGCTCAGAGCTCAAACATAAACTTAAAACTGACTTCTTACATTTTGACTTAAAGTGAACTTAGCTAAGGCCTCGTAGCTGCGGAGCGGCCGCATTATGTATTTTACTTATGTACTTGTACTCAGCGCTGTTGGCAGCGAGAGCGCGAGAGAGTATGTTATGTGCACTTGAGGTGGCTGACACTAATTGCACTGACGCTGCGCTTATGTCGCCCAATGCATGCGCGATCATATTACGTCGCGTATGGATTGTGCTTAGCTCTTGAGTTTGTATAAACATTGCAACAAAGTGTTACAGTGTGTATTCCTTATGTGTGCACACTACAATATAATTCAACTTTGTTGCTCTTCTGGAAAATATTTTTAATAGTTGAAGTGCCATCAATAACATTATTATAGTTTGAATAACTGGGGTAGTATCCTTGAGTTGCTAAATGACTTTTGCTAGCAGCACTACCGTAATTTAAAATAGTTTGAAGATATGCACGATAATGATAATTATTGTCGCTTTTACCTACAGTAACACAATCGTCAGTTACGTTTTTTCCTAAGTTTCTCCATTTCCCAAGCATACGAACGCAATTGAGCTTGCATCATCCAAAGACGCGATAGGATTGTATGAAACCTCCTCAGTACGCAAAATACTGCTTTGTGTTGGATGTGGTTCGAATAAATCAAGTTCACTTTTCATACATTCTTTGTGATTTTTATAGCCTGTACCCAAAGGGTGAAAGGCTATACTAGTTTTGTGCGCATGTATGTAACACACAGAAGGAGGCGTGGCAGACCCCACAAAGTATATATATTCTTGATCAGGATGAGAAGACGAGTCGATATAGCCATGTCCGTCTGTCCGTCTGTCCGTCTGTCTGTATGAGCGCAAGGATCTCAGTAAGTACAAGAGCTAGGATAACCAAAATTGGTATCAAGGTTCCTATAAGCCCTAGGCAGAACGAGTTTGTTTATTTTTTCTGATACACCCCCCCACTCCCCCGCAATTCGTATTTTTTCTTATAACTTCCGTAATTCTCGGAATTTAAAATTCAATTTTGGTAGGTACATTCAGTTAGTACTAATGTGTCCGTGTGCCAAATGATCATCATGATAGGTCAATTCTGAAGAAAGTTATAGCCATAAGTAAAATCGCTGCTCATGCGCTGCCTGCAGCTCTGTCGGCAGCGCTGCCCGCAGCTGTTGTTGTTGTTGCTGCTTTTGTTCAACTTTGTGCTGCATACATACACGCATATAAACACGCATAGGTACGTGATGAAAATGTATGCTGTTTAAACTGAACATAAACATGTGTTCTAATTTAATTTAATTAATTATTTTAATTAATTAATTCATTCATTTTTTTTAATAATATAATTTTTTAAAAATTTTTTTTTTTTTTTAATTTTTCCTTGTGGAGAGTACAGGCTATTTTACTGTCGGGCTTGCTCGACTGTAGCGTTCTATCTTGTTCATTTTGTTTTGGTAAATATGTCAGAAATAGGGTGTTTATTTGAATATTTCTTTTTGGCGGATGCTTTCTTTGTATAACGTCTCCGTTGACTTGGTTTAAAATGAGCTTGCTTTCGTACTGCAAACCTCTTTTTATTCTTTTTTCCGGACCCATCTAGCGCTCTCATTTTATTAAATGCTTTGGTAGATAGGTTTTGAAATGCAATTTGACTTTGCTCCCTTACTATATTCCGCAAAGGCTTTCTACCCAAATCACTTATTACTGCTTTACCCGTTTCTAAAGCTTGATCTTTTATTGCATTTAAACCTAAGTAAAAGAGTGGTTTCAAATATTTAAACAGGCCGCTAAAAAAATTTCCTATTCCTCTTCCTTGTTGTACTATTCTGGGCGTAACGTAAAGTGTACCAATATGGCTAAGTCCGCCACCACACTGATTACGATAATATTCTTGGTAAAGTTTCTCCATGTTGTTTGATGAGTTTCTGAGCACAAATCTGCTTAGGACATTACTATTTATAGTATTTCGCGTTTCCTCTTAAAATGAAGAGTAACAAAAATTGGTGTAGAAGATGCCTCAAATGCAATTTTGTACCCACACGAATCAGTAATTAGAATGGAAATATCCTTGATGCAAGATATTTCAAGCGGGTAGTATTCCACATTTTTAAACTGTATTTGTTGAGAAATTCCAATATAGTAGAATATCCGAAGGCATCGTGTTCTTTTATCCACCACACAACGTGGTTTTATTATGTCTGTATAAATAAATAACAACCCGGTTGTTGTGGTCACGTTCAAAATTTTATCAATCAAAGTAGTATCATGTAGGGGCAAATACATATCGGTTATACCAACCTCCCAATCTTCCCCTATATTTTCAGGAAAATATATTATGTTTGTAAATGCACATTTCACATTATCAGGAAAGACATTCATAGAATAATTGCTTAGGACTGTGACAAAGAACTCATTAAAATTAGACATTTCTGAATAATAAGATATTTAGGTATATGAATTAAAGATAAGAAACCCAATTTAATTTATTTTTGCCAATTTGAACTGGTTTGGTTTTACGAGTCGATCTACGGAGTATTTCTTTATCCTGAGCATAGTCAAGACTAATGCTACTATTTTTCTTTTTGTAGCTGCTCAGCTTTTAAGAGCGATTGTTTTCTTTTGATGCTTGCTCTTTACCGTAATTATCGGTTTTAACTTCTTGAAGGATAGTCTTTGTGAATTATGTTCTGATACAGCATCATACTTTCTCTTCTTTGTTATTGTTACAATTTCAGGTTTGTCCAACAATGAAGGAACCTGATTTTCATTCTCGTCTCTTAAATTTTGAAAATAATTTAAAATTGTTGTTTCATTTGGATTCGTATAGTTTATTTCATCTGTTTGGGTTTGGTTTGGCTTGGATAATTAGTGTAAATTTTTCTCATACATCTCCTTATGCCTTTCAGGCAAATTACTTGGAATTGGTTTCCTTTTTATACCCTGTATCCGTAGGGTAAAAAGGGTATATTAGGTTTGTGCAAAGTATGTAACATACAGAAGGAAGCATCTCCGACCCCATAAAGTATATATATTCTTGATCAGCATGACGAGAGAAATCGATCTAGACATGTCCGTCCGTCTGTCCGTCCGTCTGTCCGTCTGGATGAACGCGAGGATCTCAGAAACTATAAAAGCTAGAATAACCAAAGTTGGCATCCAGATTCTCCTAGGTCCGAGTAAGGACGAGTTTATTTTTTTTTTTTAATTTTCCCCCCCTTCCCCCGCTGCAGAATTTCGTCAATAGCGCCCACATTTCAAATGCTACCTAAAACTTTGCACACATAATTTATAATTAATTGTCTACCGTTGTTCAAAATTTTATTCAATTCGGTCAATTTGTAACGACGCGTTGCGCAGCAACCAGCTGTGCGTCATTACGATGCCAAGTAGTTGTAAATTAATAAGTAATTGTAAGAATAGTAAGCCATGAAGGCGAGTAATTTTAAGTTCGGTTTAGGTTAGTTCACTTCTGGTTCTTGGCTCATGCCCAACGCGCACTGAAGCGCTCTGTATGTTGTTTTACAATTAAAGAAACACGTGGAGAAGTTTGGGCATACCGCCCTCTTTTATTTGGTGGACACCTCGGCACTTTGGGGTGCCTAATTTATTTCAGCATACTCTGGCCGGCGAGCATACCCGCGGCAGAGTAACAACGTTACAAGTGGCGCCCGAGCAGGGACCCCAAAGAAGTGTGAGGTTAGATCCGACCAAGTAGGGAAGAGTGCGTGGACCTACGATGCTACGAACGAGCTGGATACGTGTGCTGCGGAAGGAAGAGCTCAGCACGGTGCTGCGCGAGTTCGACATCGAGGAGACCGGCACCGTGGAGGCTTTGCGGGTGCGGCTGGCAACGTTCGTGAAGTCGGCCCAAGAAGAGTACCGACCCCGCCTGGAAGAACTAGCGGCGTATTACGAGAACATGTCGTCGCGTACCGCGGCGACAGGTCAGTTGAGCCCGGTGCCCGGCGGACGGCTGGGAGTCCCGAAACAAGAGGACGTACCGGAGGGGCTGCTCGTCGTGACAGAGGCAAACACGACACCGCTAACTCCTGCGACAGTGCCGACCATTTCGGTAGCGGTCGCGGCCTCGCCGGGAGCTACCACAACCGAGCCCACGGCAGCCTCAGCGACGCCAACAGTGGCTCCAGTGCTCTCAACGGCGGACCTGATACAAGCGATCGCCGATTCGGTGACAGTTGCGTTGGCTCAGTACACCCACCGGTTGGCCCAGGCTATGGAGGATGGGTTCCAGAAACTGTCGAGCCAGGTCTGCGCTTCCACCGCGCCTGCTGGTAATGCGCCTGACGAAGATGACCCAGCAGCACCGACTCCAGCGTCACCGCTCGCAAGCGCGCAGGCGGTGGCAGAACCACAGGCGCCAACATCAGCCGTGTCAACCGCATCCGCGGCTGGTTCGGCCCACTCGACAATGTCACGAGCGGAGCGGAGAGCCCTGAGCACGGAGGTGGCACAGTGGGGAGTACGTTTCGACGGCAGCGGGGACCCACGGGCATTCTTGCGCAGGCTAGAAGAGAAAGCGGAAGTGAGTGGGGAGCCGGTAGATAATTTGGTGCCGATGTTACCAAACATTCTGGAGGGCGCGGCACTGACGTGGGACCGCACAAGGTGAAGCCCGACCCAGTCGTGGGCAGAGTTCCGCGCGGAACTGCTAGAAGCGTACCCGGCCACCCCTCACATTGAGCGGTGGCGACAGAATGCGCAACGACGCTTTCAGGGCGAGTCGGAGTCCACTGCGACCTACGTCCAAGCGATGCTGGAACTGATGCTCGATGCAGACATGCCCGGAGAGGAGCAGCTGAGGCTCATCTACCGCAACAGCCGACCAGCGATCAACATCAGGATACGACATCAGGATGTCCATACTGTGGCCGAATTCAAACGGCAAGCAGCAGAGCTGGAGGAGTTGGGCCTGGTTCCGGCCTGTACCATTGGGGCAGGGCCATCCCAGCCAGCGTTCATGGGCCCACGGGGGCTTCCGATCCGACGTCCGGAGCCAACGGATACGCAGCCCATATCTGGTGGTGAGTTAAGCAGGCGAGACTTTGTCCCTTTACAGACGACAACCGCGCGAACAACAGCAACCGGGCCCGAGATGCAGAGCTCGTCGGTACACCAGGGTCGGTCTTGCAAACGCTGTGGTATGGCGGGGCACGAAAACGAATGCTGCCCAAACCAACGACAACTATACTGCTGGGATTGCGGTAGGCTGGGCATACGAGCGAACGAATGCTGCCGACGCGCGACGGGAAACGCCAGGGGGGGCTCGTCCCACATCAACAGTCGGCGAGCCCACGCAGGCAGATTCCAATTAACAACGACACGCAGGGTAGCGGCCGCGCTACCAGTGGACTGCGATGGTGTACTGGTAGAGGCGGTCGTGAACACCGGAGCGACACGCAGCTTCGCGAGTCCGAGGCTGGCGCAACGCCTGCGGGCGCCAGACGGAGGAAATGTACGGTCCGTGAGCGTGACTGTGTCCATGGCTGACGGGACACAGAAGACGGTCCGTGAAGAAACGAAGGCGACGGTCACGGTGGGCGACAGTCGCGTAGTACTGCCGCTGCTCACACTCCCCGGATGCATAGATGAGCTCACATTGGGACTGGATTATGTCCAAATGGCCAACGGGGCGGTGACTGTGGGCGGCCAAACTGTAGAATTGCGAACAAATGATCCACGGCCACGCAGACGGCGGAGGCGAAATCGCAGAGCCCGACATGCAGCCTTGGTGACAAGCGAGGATCAGGCACGCCAGTACAATCTGCGGAGACGCGAGTGGCGACCCAGACTGGGCGACGAGGTGCTCGTGCGACAACATCACCTGTCCAACGCAGCCGAGCAGTTTGCGGCCAAGCTGGCGCCTCGCTTCGATGGCCCATTCACGGTGCGAGCATTCATATCCCCAGTTATAGTGCGTGTGCGACCGGTGGCGGGCGGCAGAGGTAGAACGGCACATGTGCGGGATCTAAAAGCGGTGAATGCAGAAGACAGCGAAGCCGACGAAGGCAGCGACGACAGAGGCAGCGACGACAGAGGCAGCGACGACAGAGGCAGCGTTAGTATGGTCACCAGGGCCACGCCACCGACAGCTTCACAGCAGCCACAGCAGGCCACTCCTCAGCGTCAACAAAAGCAGCCACAGCGGCAGTCCGGGCAACAAAATCGGCCATATCAACGAGCACGACGACAGCAGCCACGGTCACGACAGCCACGACAGCAGCAACAGCAACCAGGGCTTCGTAGCAGCCACGGTCACGACAGCCACGACAGCAGCAACAGCAACCAGGGCTTCGTAGCAGCCACACCGACAACAGCAACGGCAACACCACCGGCGTCCACCAAAGCAAAGCTGCCGTTCTAGCCGAAGAAGATGCCCATGTAAGCCTACAAACATCATTAAACGAAGTTTGTTGTTACGTTTCAGGCCATGTGAAGCGATGTAGATTACCGCACCGCCTGAGATACACACTCAGCGCCGAATATACCAGAGACGCAGCAGATGGGCGGTATGCTAACTCCATTGGCGATCCCTAAACAGCTACGGCAACAGCAGCCAGTCCCACAGCAGCCACTACAGCACCCATTACAGAATCCAGAGGATGACGACACGTCAGCACCACGCGGCGGAAATGCAGAAAACAACAATGCGACCGAATGACAGAGCGAACAGCTGACGGTGAAGGTACAGGTGGCGTTGACAGGTGGCCAAACGCGAGGGGTGGCCGCGCTGCCACCCAGCTGCTACGCATCTGCCGTTCGATTATGGCGCGGTGAAGGAAAATTCGAAAAAACCACCGATCGGGCCGTTCGACCCCTTGGGGAAAGGGGGAGGTGTAACGACGCGTTGCGCAGCAACCAGCTGTGCGTCATTACGATGCCAAGTAGTTGTAAATTAATAAGTAATTGTAAGAATAGTAAGCCATGAAGGCGAGTAATTTTAAGTTCGGTTTAGGTTAGTTCACTTCTGGTTCTTGGCTCATGCCCAACGCGCACTGAAGCGCTCTGTATGTTGTTTTACAATTAAAGAAACACGTGGAGAAGTTTGGGCATACCGCCCTCTTTTATTTGGTGGACACCTCGGCACTTTGGGGTGCCTAATTTATTTCAACATACTCTGGCCGGCGAGCATACCCGGGGCAGAGTAACAACGTTACAAATTCTAAGAAAAGTTATTAGCGAAACAAATTCTCGCCAGTACAACCCCCACAAACTGCAGCAACAAGTTCGCTCTTCTTCTTCCTCTTTTTGCTGCTATGGGCGCATATAACTCAGTGACGGAAGTTTACCTGGGTACATGGTATTACACTGTCGGGCTTGCTCGACTGTAGCGTTCTCTCTTGTTTTATTTAAGTAAATGTTAAGTTCTTGTCGTATTTTTATCCACTTGTCAAAATCACTGAGCCTTTTGGTCAGAAAAATAGGCAGCAGCTTTCTATTTATTAAATTTTCTCCCGTTTCGTCATGTACAAGTTTGTGATAGGTATTAGGATGTAGAACTATTACTTTAGTTAATCGGTTTTTGTTTTTAAACATTTTCTAAAATCTTTCCAAAAATGCCCCCAAGTAAAGATGAAATTAAAACTGGAAGAAACCCAGCGTTTTGGGCACGAAATCTTACGTAGTGCGGTGCGGAATCTGTTGGTGATTGCTGGGCAACGAGCTGTATCCCGCAAAAGTACTGACTATACTTTCCAGCCTGCATGGCCTGCCGCTGATGGACTACCTGTAGCACGCAACGGCTAATTATGTGCCGGCGGCATGCACGGTGTACATCTTATACTGTGTCGACTGCAACCAGTGCACCGGGCCTCCCATCGGTGCCGTTGAGGTATCATTTGTGCTATATGTGGCTGAAACGTAATACGAAATTCGATTATGTCTGCAGGATTACGTGGACGTTATTCTTTAGCTAGGAGCGCCTGCTTTGGTTGCCCCGACGCTTGACCGCTGACCTGGCTGTGTTGGCGTCGCCGCCATGGCTGCCGCTGTTGTCGTCACCTGTTGCCGCGGCTGCCGGCGTCGCCACTACTGCCTTCATCAACGTAGCCGCAGCCGCTGCTGCATTGGTGCCGCTGCTATTGAAGTCACTACTGCTGCCGTTGCTGCGGCGGCTACTATCGTGTCGCTGCCGCTTACGCTGTTGCGGCTGTTGTCGTGGCTGTTGTGATGGCTGCTGTTGTGACTGTTGAGAGATTGTTAGTGGCATGGTCCCCATACCAGCGCAACTGCCGCTGTCGCTGCACTCGTCGGCGACGCTGACGTCTGCATTCAGCGCCTTCAGATCTCGTACATGTGCTGTTCTACCTCTGCCGCCCGCTGCTGGTCGTAAGCGCACTATGACTGGGGATATAAATGCACGCACTGTGAATGGCCCATCGAAGCGAGGCGCCAGCTTGGCCGCAAACTGCTCTGGGCCTTGGACAGGTGATGCTGTCGCACGAGAACCTCGTCGCCTAGTTGGGGTCGCCACTCGCGCCTCCGCAGATTATACTGACGCGCCTGATCCTCACTGGCCACCACTTGGTTTCTTTTCGCTATTCGGGCAATGAACTGTACCAGTGTCGCGTGTGTTTGTGGGCTACCTGGTACTGCCTCAGGGGCGTCTGGATCCCTGCCGTACAGTGTGCATGGATGCCTTGGTTCTCTCCCAAATAGGATGAAAGCCGGTGAGTAGCCCGTTGCGTCTGAAAGTGCTGCTGCCTCCGCTGGTTTGAAATGCATCTTGCCTGCTGTCAGCTGTTGCTGGGCTGGTGTATCCGGCGCTGTGTGTGTATCTCCGGCGGTGAGGTAACCCACGTCGCCTTACATGACCTGAAACGTAACAACCAACTTCGTTTAATTATGTTTGTAGGCTTACATGGGCATCTTCTTTGGCCAGAACGGCAGCTTTGCTGTTCCCGCTATGGTGGACGCCGGTGGGGTTGCTGTTGTTGTTGTTGGTGTGGCTGCTAGGGGCCTGGTTGTTATTGCTGCTGTTGTGTCTACTGTGCAGCTGCTGCGAAGCCGGCTGCTGCTGTTGTGATCGTTGATGTGGCCCGGACTGACGTTGTGGCTGCGGAGATTGATGCTGCGGCTGCTGTTGTGGTCGCTGAGCAATGGACTGCTGTGGCTGCTGTGAAGCTTTCGGTGGCGTGGCCCTGGTGACCATACTAACGCTGCCTCTAACGCCATTTCCGGTGGTCGGAAGTGGCTCCTTGCCGAAAATCCGTTGGTATGATGAACAATGCCAATTTATGCTCTGCCAAGTTAAGTACAGCCGAAAATACGTGCCGAAATAATGAAAATGCCTAAGCCAAATTAGAAAGGCTTATAGGTTATAGGTAACCACAAGTTAAATCGTTCAGCCAGAGTAGATTGAGCACGTCTCGCTTCCATGCGATCTCGAGGTGAAAAGCACGAATCGGATGCCGATGCCACGCAAGAAAACTTTCCTTTACGGAAATCGCTTCACCTTTCTTTTGACAATGCCCCCTTTGACAGGTCAAGGTTGAAAGAAAGGACCACTGACAACCTACAAATATTGCCACTATGCAAGAGGAAAATACCCAATAGGTGGCCAAGAGCTGAACTGCTGAAGAAAATTAACTCCCCTTTTAATAATCGCATAAATACCAAAAAGATATCCGTTCTACTCCCTAACTAATGTCAAAAAAAAAAAAAACAATTACCCATCGGCAATTGCCGCTAAAATAAATCAAAACAAAATACAACTAAAACAAGCAGTGTGTAAATTCAAACGCGACGAGCACTGCTTGAATAAAAGTAAGGCAACTAAAAATACGATATTCACTACCAGCGTCGTTACAGATTCCCCCCAGCTAAATTCAAGCTTGGGTTCCCATGCAAACGCAAGATTGAAAACACCAGACGCTGCTAGAAAACAAATTTACTGACGCAGGTCTTTCGCATGATAACGACCCAGTATTTTCCCTTGCAAATTTTCAACCTCGTAATAAGAATTACCAAGTTTACGACGAATTCTCGCTTTCACAAAAGCTGGTCCCAACTTCGCATTGTAACCGGCTGGAAAATTACTTTGTTTAAAATTCCTTAGGAAGACTTCTTGACCAACTGAGTAAGAAACCTCACGCGACCGCAAGTTATAGATTCTTTCATTCTTCTGCTGCTGTTTCTTCATTGTCTCGAGCGCCTTACTCCGTACAATATCGAGCGAATCCTCTCTTGAGAAAACAACCGCTCTATCCTCAATGAGACGCAATGTTTTAAGCAACTTGTATGTTGAACCTGAAGTAATCATATGCTGACCAAAGACCATGTAATACGGTGTTGTGCCGAGGCCAGAGTGGACAGCAGATCGTAAAGCGCAGCAAATACTGCTCAAACTTTCATCCCAGTCTTTTTGATCCGGACGAATATAAGAACGGATGGCTGCTATAACTGAGCGATTCACGCGCTCAGAAGCATTTGCCTGAGGCGAATGCACCGCTGTAAGTGAATGGAAAATTTTGTTTTCCCGCAAGAATTTTTGAAATGCTTCAGATTTAAACTGGGAACCATTATCCGATACTATAGTTTCGGGCACCCCAAATGTATGAAACAATTCTTGCTGCATGTACTTAACAACCGTTTCTGCATTCAATTTCCTTACTGCCTTCAGAAAAACAAATTTAGAGTAATGATCTAAAACAATGAAGATGGCAATATTTCCACTGCGGGACCGAGGATATGGACCTAAAAAGTCAACGTATAAACGTTGGAAAAATCTCTCAGACTCAGCAGGTTTGCCCAAAGGTGGTCGCATCGGACAATTCGGTGCTTTTGTCATCTTGCAAGTTTCGCAAGCCTTTATATACGTCTTGACATCATCAACAAGACCAGGCCAAAAATAGTAACGCCGGACTCGTTCCAACGTTTTGTGGATTCCGCCATGTGATGCTAACGGATTGTCATGGGCATTGCGGAGTACTTCATCGACCAAGTTCTTAGGTATCCACAATTTCCACGCATAATTGTCGTGTAGCTGATCACCCGTTGTATGCACGGTGCGCCTATACAGCATATTGTCAACCACTTTCAAGTCCGGAAACTGGTCCATATTGGCTTTAACTGACTCGACCATATCCAGATAGTCTGCTGACTTAAAATGCTCTGAGTCCAAATTTACAATTAGGCCATTATTAAAGTCAATTGCTGCTAATTCGTCCTCGTTTACGCGCGACAGCGCATCTGGTACAATATTTAATTTGCCCTTTCGATGCTCAATGTTGAAACGAAAACCCTGCAGTTTTAACGACCACCGCGCTAAACGGGAATGTAAATCGGTTTGCGACATAAGCCATTTCAAAGAGGCATGGTCGGTAATGACTGTAAATTCATGCCCCTCAACATACGGACGAAATCGTTTGATACATACGATGGCTGCCAAATATTCCTGCTCGGTGACAGAATAATTTCTTTGGGCCTTATTTAATTTCTTAGACACGAATGCAATTGGCATTTCGTCTCCTGCTTCGGACTTTTGTACAAGAACCCCACCTACTCCTGTCTTGCTTGCATCGCAATGTATGTAAAAAGGTTTGGAAAAATCGGAACTGATCAAAAGTGGAGCGGAACTAAGCATTGATTTAAAAGTTTCAAACGCTTTTTCTCCTTCGACAGACATAGTAAATTTACGCTTTTGCTTTAGCAAATCTGTTAGTGGAGCAGTGACTCCAGCAAAGTTGTTTATAAACTTTCTATACCATCCGGCCATACCAAGGAAACGCCTTAACGCCCTTAAATTCTGAGGTAAAGGAAAATCTACAATCGCTGACACTTTGCCAGGGTCTGTGCGTATTACTCCCTCTCCGATTATATGGCCTAAGTATTTTACGCTACGCATACAGAAATTGCTTTTTTCGCAATTTATTGTCAAGCCGGCTGCCTGTATGCAAGAAGCTACTTTGCGCAAAACATGCATATGCGCCTGAAAACTATCTGAAACCACTAATAAATCATCCAGATATATAAACACCTCATTCCTCAGAACCGCTGGTATTACCTTGTCCATCAAGCGGGACATGGTTTGAGGAGCATTGCAGAGCCCGAATGGCATGACCTTAAAATGATATAAAGGTCTACCTGGTATGGTAAAAGCGGTTTTGTCGCGAGAGCCGGTATCGAGCTGGATTTGCCAAAAAGCATCTTTTAAATCCAAGCTCGTTATAAACATTGCCTTTGGTAGCCTGCTTAGTATGCCATCAATTTGTGGCAAAGGATTTGCATCCTTTTGCGTAACTGCGTTCACTTTTCTACTGTCTAAGCAGAGCCGTACTTTGCCAGGCTTTTGGACCTTGGCACTATCTGACTCCTCAATGACATTTAGCTTCAACAATCGATCGACCTCAGCATATAAGCTGGCGATACTGGAAAATGTCTTTGCTTTCTTGCATTGGCGTTGCCCACATCTATAGAGTGAGATACTAAATGTGTTTTACCTAAACCAGCTACAGCAAACGATGGAAACTGCGCTATTACATTCTGCAATTCAGATTGCTGAGCCAAAGTCAACTTATGTGTACCCATATCTCCTTCTGCCACTTGCAAATTAGATGGAAGTAACTCAAAACTGTTCCAAAAGTCAATGCCCAAGTATAGGTCTTGACTCAGAGAAGGTATTACGTGAAATACAATATTCTTTTTCATACCATTGTACTCAATTGGTAACGTTACTCGTCCAAAAATTGTTTGGCTGCTGCCGTCCGCAATGTATCTTTTTGAGTCCTATCTTGCTACGTATAACTTCCTGTGCCAATTGTCCACTAATACAGCTCATTGATGCTCCTGTATCTAATAAGCCTGAAACAACTCGACCTAATATTTTAATATCTGCATACGGACGTTGGTCCTTAGCATTTCTGCCAATAGCCGAGATAACTCTCGCTGCATGCCAAAAAGATTTAAGTCTAGCTGTGTTGCGCGAACGATTACCAGGAGGAAGATAAAATGGAAATTTGGTGTATTCTTTTAAAGCTTGAATTCGGTGAGGCCAGCATGACGTAATGTCAGGCATAGTCTCGAAATGTGTTAAGTCCGGTATATTTTCAACAATAGTTGAGTTTATTTTATTATGATACTGGTCTACAACTCCGTGTTTGTCGACCGAGAATGGTGAGCGATCTGAGGCGGTCGACTGCCTTGGGTGCTCGTTTTCGCGTTTTTTGAGCATCGCTGACATGATGGCTTGTAGGTATTTGCCACTCCACAACCATAACAAAACACTTTTCTTTTGGCAATACAGTCCTGATAGCGGTGACCCTCCTTCCTACAGTTCCAACAGACTAATGCTAACGCTTCTATATCTAAAGGAACTTCGTCTTCAGAAGCCTCTTCCCAATTACCACCATTGCCTACTTCAGCTACGTTAGTTCTGAACGGAAGTGCTTTACGATAAGTCTGCGTGCGATTAATGCTTTCCAAAAAGCATTCGCGCCTGCGACAAATTTCCCGCAACTGCTCAACAGAGTTGATCTGCAGATTCAAAATTTCATGCTGAATTTCTGGTTTCAAGTTGCGCCTCAAAACCTCAACTAACGTTTGCTCCGACAGTGGAGTTTGCAAACGGTCAGTCAGCAGCACAATCGCATCATAAAATGCATCAAAGCTTTCTTTCTCGCGCTGCTTCCTATCGCGTATTAATTCGCGGATATCCACGTCTGTGCGAGTGTCCCTAAACTGTTTGCGTAAGGCCGCGCATAACTCTGGCCAACGAATATGTCCACTGGACTTGTGAAAACGCCAGAAGAAATCGCTAGCTTTCCCTTCAAATAGCGTACTAGCATTTCCGCATAATAAATTGAAATTTCCTTCCAACGTTTGATGGGTCAACGCCTCCACCCGGTATAAGAAATTATCAATGGACAAGCTACTCCGTTCACCAGAAAATCTAAGTTTCCAGCTAGTAATGATTTGGCCAACTTTATCGGGTCTACTCAACAAGCTAGAATTGATCGAACGAGGCGATGCATTAGGAGGTGCCGTTGTCGCTGGTACAGAGGACAATTGAGCTGCGAGATTTTCTTGTAATAACCTCCAGCATTAATCCAGTCTGCATTGCTTTAACAGCTTCTGCAATCGCTGCTCCTACCTCAGGAGAAAGGCTTGAATTACCAACAGTACTGAGGTTGGCGGTATTAGGTGGGCTTGGACTAACACTAGTTCGCCTTGCCTCACTGGACGTGCTAGCCGAACCTTGTTGTCGAGATTGTACCCTTGTGTTGTAAGCCGAAGTTGTTGGCTTTGCCAAAGGCTTACTTATGCAAACCTCTCTGCAAACGGGACATAAATTTGAGGCATGGAAATGCGTTGTAATGCATGCCTTATGGAATATGTGTCCACAAAGTCACCCTATATGTTCCCAAATCCTGTAAGTTGCTCTTGCATAAAAAGCAAAGGTCAGTTGCCGATTCGGCACTGGTTTCTGTAGACCGATTTAGTTGCATCTCGAAGCTACTATTAATACTTGCAAGAATAAATACAAAACAGTATCCCGAATCAAAACAGAGAAACTAAAATGTCAACAACACTAAAAGAATGCAGTTGTTGTATGTACGAGAATAAAATTATTGCTGCAGATCATAAGCTGCATAAGTACAACAACCCAAAAGCGAAAAACTAAAAATTAAACTAAACAATAAATATAGCGAAACGGTAACGATCAAAAACCAAAAGTCTATGATTTCACGCTTAACCATCAGCATATGTAGAGATTCTTATCAGTGTTTATCAGCCTGTGTACGTATGTGTCTGCTTCCCAAAGCGGGGTAAGAGGAAAGAACACTGGTGTTTGTCGTAAGAACAACAACGCCAAACTCAACGCAACCCAACGCTTGGCCGCTATGACGGTGTTATTCTGATGCCAAACCTACGTGACCTTGTCTTCATTATGAGCCGTGGCCAGGCGGCAATTACAGAAAATTACCCCAGCCTGTATTCCTAAGCACCCCATAACTCAAACAAAAAAGTCTTTAGAAACCAATGATATTGAACTTTTTTTTTTTTTACTATTTGAATGCCTACATTATCCGTGGTCAGTAGTCAGCTCTTAAAGCCGATCGTACTGAATTCCTATGCGTCTAATTGCAGAAACTCATATAATAACAAGAAAGGAATGCTAAAGTCGAGCAGGCTCAACTCTTAAATACCCTGTACCACCCCACAAAAAAGTAATTAAATTAATTAATTAATTAAATTAAATTAATTAACTAAATTAATTTAATTAATTAACTAAATATTAACTAATTAAATATAAAATATTCCATGCATGCATACATACATTTACAATTACATCAGAATCGTGTCTATGCGTGTTTGTGTACTTGTACATATGTATGTATGTGTGCATTGAGCCTGGTTATATGGCTATAACTTTCTTTCCGATCATTCTATCATAATGAGACTTGGTATACGGTTATATAATTACTAACCTAATGTGACTACCAAATTTTAGTTCAAAATTCCAAGAATTACGGGAGTTATAGAAAATCGTTAATAGGGGGGGAGTGGGGGGGTGGATCAGAAAAAATGAACAAACTCGTCCTTTCTCGGTCTCAGGAGAATCTGTATACCAAGTTTGGTTATTCTAGCTCTTATACTTTCGGAGATCCTTGCGTTCATACAGACAGACAGACAGACAGACGGACAGACAGACGGACAGACGGACAGACGGACATGGCTATATCGACTCGGCTTGTCATGCTGATCAAGAATATATATACTTTGTGGGGTCTACCAAGCCTCCTTCTGTGTGTTCCATGTGCACTCGCACTAAACTAATGTACCCTTGTACCCTTTGGGTACAGGGTATAAAAATAGAAAAAGGAATTGGTATCGCTTTAATTCCTATCAGCCGTGGCCTGCTGACATTTCAAAGAAACTATTCACCAGTATTCCTATGCGTCTGACAGTCACCAAAGCGGTACACAAGAAAGGACAGAAGAAATGGTTATAGATATACAGTGTCATTGCAATTTAAACAGTAGCCGTGGTCAGGCGTACCCTCTGTAGAGAACCAATACCCTGCAGTCCTTTGCGCCTAACTGCTAAATATACCTAAATGACGTTAAAAGAGATTTATTTTTCCTTACGATAGTTGCAATTAAAAGAAAACATAGCGATAACGATAAACAAAAATGTAGCTAAACTACAGAAGGAAAAAGAAATTTAATTGCGACTAACGTACGAGAAGCTATTGTTGGAAACGACTAAAGATTTTACTGCAGGAAAGAATGAAAAGTGAATCAGTCATATTTATGTTCTTGTGAAGCCTAACATTTGAAAGCCAAAAATACGAAATAAAATTGACAACTTAAAGTTGGGCTCCACACGTTGGGCGCCAAAATAATAAATTAAATTATAACTGTAACGGGTATAGACAATAGCCCATTAGTGTAGGCGAGGTGGTGGGTGTAAGATTGAGAGCGCACGCTATTATGTTCCGGCTCGGCTAATGGGTGGTGTTCGATGACTCTCAAATCTTACGGCCTTTTAATTAGCTTATTATTTAAAAACAAAGCGTGCTATCGGAAAAGCCATACAAATCGGTAAGTTGACACAAAAAGGACAAAAAAGAAAGCTGGGTTTGCATATCACAGGACACAAGTGGACACACCTTTGGTATTCCTCTGTTGACGTTGAGGAAGTATTGGCCCACCCATCCTTGGTCATTCATATCCCAAAACAATTATGCGAATGACCCCTTCAGACCTCTACATGCTGCGGCTAGCGGAAATCATAAGACCGAAAAATTTAAGCAATCATTATAATGTTTTTATTAAAAACTAATTTCATTGAACACATTGTCTTTTCGAAGTTCCATATATAACCTAACTTTATCCAACGGCAAGTTAAAACTAGTTTTCAAGTCTTTCGCATTAACTTTTACGACGAAATCAAGCCTATGAACATTTCTAATTAAATATCTAGTAGTAAAAAATATATATATAAGTAGGTATAGCAAAGTGAGTAGAGCAATTGGCTTGGCTGTAAGAAAAGGTTAATTTATATGCATTTGTATAAAATAGTTATGATAAATAAAAATGACATTTGAAAATAGGTGCTTCTATTTACGTTAAGAGCGGAGGCATTTATAACATTTCATTTCAAACGGTTTCCAAAGAAAACAGAAGTACGAAGCACACAACAATGCAAGAAAAAAATAAGTTCAATGCACCGCAGGCAAACAGATGTTTCATATGTAGGTATGATAGGCACACGCTTTTTCATTTAGTTGAGCATGTAGGTATGTATGCCAGCATTTGTTGATAAAAAGTATAATGGTTGTACTTACAGTCTTTTGTCCAATAATGATGGGAAAAAAAATAACCAACAAAAAAAAATTAACACAAAAATATTATAAATACGATTTCTTTGCGATTATCACTCCAGCGGGTCACTTTTGCCGGTAGGGCTTTGCCAACCTCGTGCCAGGCACATAGGCGCCTTTACATAGGCCTTTCACTGCAACTTATGCAATTCTCACATAACAACGTGGCTTTGGCCACTGGCCTTTGGCACGGGAACACAAGACAAAAAAAATTAAGCGGAGATACTCTTCAATCCCCAAGCGACCGTCGTATTTGACACGAACCACGACACTGCTGATGGAGATCTTCTCGTTTTACGGGAGCATGCGCGAAACGCCGATAGGAACTCTTATACGCTCCCTCTTCTGCGCCCTTCCTTCAGCCTAGCCACGACATCAGCATGCGCTTCAAAGCGATAAGCGAAGTTTTATGCGCTAATTGCTCATTTATTTATTTGGTGCCATTTCCGGTGGTCGGAAGTGGCTCCTTGCCGAAAATCCGTTGGTATGATGAACAATGCCAATTTATGCTCTGCCAAGTTAAGTACAGCCGAAAATACGTGCCGAAATAATGAAAATGCCTAAGCCAAATTAGAAAGGCTTATAGGTTATAGGTAACCACAAGTTAAATCGTTCAGCCAGAGTAGATTGAGCACGTCTCGCTTCCATGCGATCTCGAGGTGAAAAGCACGAATCGGATGCCGATGCCACGCAAGAAAACTTTCCTTTACGGAAATCGCTTCACCTTTCTTTTGACAATGCCCCCTTTGACAGGTCAAGGTTGAAAGAAAGGACCACTGACAACCTACAAATATTGCCACTATGCAAGAGGAAAATACCCAATAGGTGGCCAAGAGCTGAACTGCTGAAGAAAATTAACTCCCCTTTTAATAATCGCATAAATACCAAAAAGATATCCGTTCTACTCCCTAACTAATGTCAAAAAAAAAAACAATTACCCATCGGCAATTGCCGCTAAAATAAATCAAAACAAAATACAACTAAAACAAGCAGTGTGTAAATTCAAACGCGACGAGCACTGCTTGAATAAAAGTAAGGCAACTAAAAATACGATATTCACTACCAGCGTCGTTACACCTACTTAAACTACTCATTGGCATCGTGACGACGCATTGCGTAGCTGGCTCGCTCTGCTCACGCTCCTTTTGCCGACGTTCGTGCTGCCGCTGCTCCTGCTGCCGCAGCCTCTCGCGTCTCTGCTGCTCCTGCAGCTGCTCCCGTTGACGCCGCTCTCGCTCTCGACGCCCCCCGCGGCGCCCACGGCGGCGAAGTCGGTGGCCTGCCGGCGTCGGTGACCTTATTCGGGCAGGTGCCCCGATTCGGCAGATTCGGGGTTCGCAATCGTATTCGATCTGCGCCCGGCGCAACTCCACCTGGTCCATATCGCTACCTTTTGCTGCTGTAGTCCGACGCGTGGCCTTCCCGCTGCTGTTTTGGTAGCGCTGCCACTTCTCAATTTCGAGGTCCGCCAGTGCTACCCATGCCGGTCTGTGGTGGGCGTTACAATTTGTCACATTGCGCTAGTGGCCGGTGTTGCCATTTATCGTAACGTCTCGATAATAAGTTATCGATGGCCGCCCACAGCTCTGGCAACTCGTCATCGCCGCCCACATGTTTACGTTATAATTAATTTCCGGTCTTCTGCTATTATTCAGCGTTGTGCCCATTCCTCTTCTTTTTTTTGTCGAGCTCCCCAGGTATATTCGGCTCTGGTGTATCCGGCGCTGTGTGTGTATCTCCGGCGGTGAGGTAACCCACGTCGCCTTACATGACCTGAAACGTAACAACCAACTTCGTTTAATTATGTTTGTAGGCTTACATGGGCATCTTCTTTGGCCAGAACGGCAGCTTTGCTGTTCCCGCTATGGTGGACGCCGGTGGGGTTGCTGTTGTTGTTGTTGGTGTGGCTGCTAGGGGCCTGGTTGTTATTGCTGCTGTTGTGTCTACTGTGCAGCTGCTGCGAAGCCGGCTGCTGCTGTTGTGATCGTTGATGTGGCCCGGACTGACGTTGTGGCTGCGGAGATTGATGCTGCGGCTGCTGTTGTGGTCGCTGAGCAATGGACTGCTGTGGCTGCTGTGAAGCTTTCGGTGGCGTGGCCCTGGTGACCATACTAACGCTGCCTCTGTCGTCGCTGCCCTCGTCGGCTTCACTGTCTTCTGCGTTCACCGCTTTTAGATCTCGCACATGTGCCGTTCTACCTCTGCCGCCCGCTACTGGTCACACACGCACTATAACTGGGGATATGAATCGCACCGTGAATGGCCCATCGAAGCGAGGCGCCAGCTTGGCCGCAAACTGCTCGGCTGCGTTGGACAGGTGATGTCGCACGAGCACCTCGTCGCCCAGTTTGGGTCGCCACTCGCGTCTCCGCAGATTGTACTGGCGTGCCTGATCCTCGCTGGCCACCCCTTGGTTTCTTCTTGCTATCCGGGCAACAAACTGTAGCAGCGTCGCGTGTGTTTCTGGGCTACCTGGTGCTGCCTCAGGGGCGTCAGGATCCCTGCCGTACAGGGTGTGTGGATGCCGTGGTTCTCTCCCAAATAGGATGAAAGCCGGTGAGTAGCCCGTTGCGTCTGAAATTGCTGTATTAATGGTCAATTGTGCTTCCGGTAGTTGTTTGTCCCACGTGTTGTGTTGCCCGTGAGCCAGCTGGGCAATCAATGTTTTGACCGTTCTATTGGTCCGCTCCGTGGGATTCTCCTGAGGCGTGTATGGTGCCGTCAGTTGTTGCTGTATGCCTGCCTCGGCGAGGAACTGCTTCAGCGCGCGACTCGTAAACTGGGCTCCATTGTCTGTAATGAGCTTTCTTGGTGTGCCAAACCGCGCCAGAATCCGCTCTCTTAGGGCCAGCTTCACTGTCGCACCCGTCGCTTTGCGGATAGGGACCAGTTCTGCCCATTTACTGAACTTATCGACCAGGACCAGTAGATACGCGTTGCCTCGTTTGGACCGCGGCAGCGGCCCCACACAATCGGCGCAGGCGACGTCCCACGCTGCCTCCGCTGATTTGAAATGCATCTTGCCTGCCGTCAGCTGTTGCTGGGCTTTATAGCGTTGGCACAACAGGCACTGGTGCACATACTTCGCTACGTCGCGATACAGACCAGGCCAGTGGTATCGGTCTGCAACGCGCGCACAGGTTCGGCGTACTCCCATATGGCCCGCCGTTGCGTCGTCGTGGCATTCTCTCAACACCTCCTGTCGTAGAGACGCGGCCATGTATAGCCTTCATGTTGACACCTCATCTTCTCCTAGCACGTGGGCGATGCGGCGGTACAGCCTGTCGTTCTGTATGGCGTAATCTGGGTACTTGCTGGTACTCTCAAACACCGCTGCCGTCAGCCGCTGTAACCATTTACAAGTTGGCGCTGCCTCTGGCTCCACGTGTGCACGGCCGGCCACCTCGCGCGGCTGTCGTTACAGCGCGTCGGCCACCACGTTCAGGGCTCCTTTCCGGTACTGGACTCGAATGTATACTGTTGTAGTGGAGCTCTCGATTGAGTTGAGCCATCGCAATGCCAAATGGTCGGTTACGACGGTAAAGCGATAGCCTTCCAGATAGTGTCGCAGCTTTCGGATTCCCCAAACAATGGTCAGGCACTCCTTCTCTGTGGCGCTGTAGTTGAACTCTGCCTTCTGCAGTTTCCTACTGGCGTAGGAAATCACATGCTCCTGGCCGTCTACGTTTTGGCTGGCGTCAGGCTGTAGGCAGAAGCGTTGCGTGAAATCGGGGCGCGCTAACACCGGCGCTTCTATGAGCTGTCTTTGGATGCACTCAAATGCCTCCTGCTGCGGTGTTCCCCAACCCCACTTGCGGCCCTTTTTCAACAGTTCGGTGAGTGGGCCGACCGTTGTGGCGAAATTGGGCATAAAGCGCCGGTACCACGAGGCCATCCCTATGTACTGCCGCAGTTGCTTCAGATTTTATGATGGCCTCAGCTCGCGAATGGCTGCCGTCTTCTCCGGATCCGTTTGGATGCCCGCCTCCGTCACTAGATGCCCCAGGTACCTAATGGATTTACGACAGAATTCGCACTTATCCCGATTTATTCGCAGATTGGCCGCCCGCAGTCGCCGGAACACCTCGCGCAAGTTGTTCAAGTGTTCTTCGAACGTCCTGCCAACCAGCACTATGTCGCAAACGCGTGCGGTGCCGTGTCCGGGCCGATGACGCCGTCCAACGCTCTCTGGAATGTGCAGGCCAAACGGCATCGCCACTGGAACAGCCCGCATCCTGGCACCGTGAACGCTGTGTATCGCTGACTTTCGCGCTCCATCGGAATCTGCCAGTATCCATTCCGCAAATCGATGCTGCTTATATATCTGGCCTGGCGCAGCTGCTCCAAAATGTGCTGGATCCGCGGAATTGGGTATGCATCTGGTTCTGAGCGTTCGTTCAGCTGTCGATAGTCGATGCACATCCTCCTGTGTTCTTGCGCACCAACATGCAGCCCTTTGCCAGCAATTCGTCGACTTCTTGGTTGATCACTGCTTGCATGGCCGGATTCCGGGGGTAATACCGCAGCTTGATGGGACGCTCGTCTTTCATCCGGATTGTGTGCACCGCCGCCGACGAGACTCCTGTGATGCTCTCGAAGCTCACCAGTTCCCCCTCGAGGAACCTGGTTGCCGCCTGGGCCTGCTGCTCCGTTAGGTGGGCCTGCGCGTTGGTCACCAAAGCTGCATGGCGGGCCCTGCGGTTCCGCCTCCGCCGCCTGCGTGGCCGTTGGTCGTCCGCTCGCAGTTCTGTAGTTTGGCCGCCCACAGTCACCCCGTTGGCCCTATGGACGTAATCTAATCCCAGTGTGAGCTCATCCGGGGAGTGTGAGCAGCGGTAGTACTACGCGACCGTCGCCCACCGTGATCGTTGCCTTCGTTTCTTCACGGACCATCTTCTGTGTTCCGTCAGCCATGGACACAGCGGCGTTGCGCCAGCCTCGGACTGGCGAAGCTGCGTGTCGCTCCGGTGTCCACGACCGCCTCTACTAGTACACCATCACAGTCTATTGATAGCGCGGCCGCTAACCTGCGTGTTGTTGTTAGTTGGAATTAGCCTGCGTGGGCTCGCCGGCAGCATTCGTTCGCACGCACACCCATCTTACCACAGTCCCAACAGTAGAGCTATTGAGCCACCGGCTGTGAGGTCGGCGTAGGGTGTGTGGCGTTCGTCTCATCATTGCCGGCCGCCTGTGTCCGTGCTAGGACTGCTTGGTATACGCCATGTGCCGCCTGTACGTACGTACGGCGCGCTTCAGTGCGCGTTCGTTTAAACCTAAAACTGAACTGACTCCAAAAAACTTTCTTCGACTTATCACCACTTACACCTACTTAAACTACTCATTGGCATCGTGAAGACGCGTTGCGTAGCTGGCAGCCGTGTGTCGTTACAGTTATATTTATTATTCAATGTATATGTTTTTAAATTTCTAGTCTATAGATGTTTTGCAACTAAAATTAGTATTTCATCGTCTTCGTCGGGCATAGCTAGGGGAGCTTCTTTTTCCATTGCGAGTAGTAACATCGTGTCGTCTTCATGTGGCATTAATTCTGCAATCAAGTCCTGTTGCTTATTATTTTGAGGAACAGGCTGGCCATTAGGTTTCTTCGACTTTTTCTTTGCTTTAAGATCTGCATCAATCTTCATAACTCGTCTATGGACGTCTGGCACTCCCAATTGATTATTAGGCATATTATTATCATAATATTTCTGTGCTTCCTCATCCAAGGCTGAGTAGTCTATTTCAATCATTTCACTTGGTGTGGGTGAAAACTGCCAAGCCGGCAACATCTCATTATTCCACGGATTTACGTGCATAATATTTTTATATATAGAGTCAAATTCGACCTCTCCCAAAGATTCTATTAGGGAGTCTGTGGTGATTAGTGATGGTGGTAATCTGAGAGGAAAAGCTGCATATTCATCTTCATTGGTAAAAATAATTTCCAAGCTCTCATCAAGTTGTGTTGATGACTATGGGGGGTCGAACCTGGAGTATGAAATGGTGGCATTGCATTAATCACAAACAACTTCTAATGCCATTTTTGTATTGGTTTTTTAGTTTTTCTTAAATGTTAACAATTTTAAACACAACTTTTGTTTTATTTTTCTCACTGAATCACGTTAACGCTTCTGCAGATTTTTTTTTTGTTTTTGCTTGAACAAAATAAAATTGCACTGGAATTGTTTATACCCACAAACCACATTGAAAAATATTTTTCTCATTTATTTTTAAAACTTAAAAAAAAGGTTGAGTGTTGTAACGCACTGCTTACAGTAAACTGCAAAGGAACCGGAGTCGTTCCTTGCGTTTTATTCAGTAGCAGGTAAGAAGCAATGGACTTAGAAGGGCGGTGTTCTTTTTTTCTTTCATATATATTTTTCCCAAACTCAAAAATCATAAACTCATCATTTTATGGTCTGTCAATTTCAGAGACAGTTAAAACACTTGACCATTTTCAAATCAACCCAAAGAAAAGTAATAAATAACTCTGCAGGTATTGAAGCACATTGTGTGCTCAAGCAGTAAACAATAGCTAACAGCTGAAGCTCCAAGTAGTATAGATATAGGAGAGCAACCTTTAAATGCGTTAAGAAAAACTGTGAAGATTGAAATCAGGAAGCATATTTATCAATGAGTTTAATTTTATTTATTACGTTAATAATGATTACAAAACTCAATCGAACCCGAAGGGTTCGCTAATGCGTTCGAGCACTTCGCATCAAAAGTAGTATAGATATAGTGTAGTTAGGATAGAAAAGCCTAGGAACCATCTTCTTAATGAAAAATCGCCTTCGCGCCATATGTCTGCAATCATCGTTTATTGGTTTCTCCCTTTGTTACTTTCTTAGCACAGGCATTTTCCGAATGGGTGTCACTGCCACACAAGTTGCAATAAACGAGTTTGGTGTAACCATGTCTTGAGGGGTTTTTCTTAAAAATTTTATCCATGGTTTTTTTTATACCCTGTACCCAAAGGGTACAAGAGTATATGAATGTATGAACGCAAGGATCTCCGAAAGTATAAGAGCTAGAATAACCAAACGTGGTATACAGATTCTCCTGAGCCTGAGAAAGGACGAGTTTGATCACTTTTTCTGATCCACCTCCCCACTCCCCCCCTATTAAAGATTTTCTATAACTCCTGTAATTCTTGGAATTTTGAACTAAAATTTGGTAGTCACATTAGGTTAGTGATTATATATCCGTATCCCAAGTTTTATTATAGAATGATCGGAAAAAAAGTTATAGCCATATAACCAGGCCCAATGCATACATACATACATATGTAAAAGTACACAAACACGCAAAAGGCACATTAAATTAATTTAGTTAATTAATTTAATTTAATTAATTAATTAATTTAATAACTTTTTTGTGGGGTGGTACAGGGTATTCAAGAGTTGAGCCTGCGCGACTTTAGCATTCCTTTCTTGTTTCTAATTGATGTATTCGTACTTCAATGCTTTATGCACTAGTGCAGCAGATTAACTAACGCTTATTATTAACTTTAACCAAAAAACCAATGAACTATCCATGCCCAAAAAAATATTTCAACGCCATGCCGGTTTGGGTTTATTTAAAATGTCATTGTTTTTTCAAAAAAAAAAAAAAAAAAAAAAAAAAGGTTTACAATTGGTTGTCGCCTTAGCCAACAAACTGTCTGTGGTATAATATTTTGCTTGCGAAACTAAATATTTTTATCAATTGGTATTGAGCTGTATGTGATACTTCCCCATACAAGTTCAAGCAATTAGGTTAGTGGATAGTGAATAGTGGATGCTCGTACTTAAAAATATAATGTACATATTTCGATTAGTGGTTCGGATCCTGATACTTGTAAATATTTCTTTATGTATTGAAGTTGATATATTCCCCATACAAGTTAAACTAATTGGGTTAGTGGTTTGGTTCATGAGCCAATTTAGAAATATTACGTAATCGGAGCAGTGGTTTGGACCCTGATACAACTTACAATTATTTTAGTAAGTTGGAGTTGAGTTGCGTAAGATATTTAATTAGACTCGAATTGGATTTCCAGTTGGGGAATATATTTGAACAAGGTCGTATTGAGTTGCATAACAGGTTTTTATTAGTCTAATTGGGTCACCAGTTGGAAATTGGTGGTGAATACCCTTTTAATATCTACCACTCCACATGGTGGGCGCGTTTGCTAAATGTGGGGAGTTTAGGTGAAAAAGAGTAGCGGTCCCATATCTATACTAATCTTGATGCGATTCGCATTAGCGAACCCTTCGGGAACCCTTCGTAATAAATAAAATTAAACTCACTGATAAATATGCTTCCTGATTTCAATCTTCACAGTGTTTCTAACGCATTTAAAGGTTGCTTTCCTATATCTATACTACTTACATCTATTAAATATAAGATCGTATATTTGACATAGAATTATTTATCATCCCTGGAATTAAACAAGAAATCATTTTTGGTATGGATTTCAGGGATAAATCCGGACTTTCCGACAAAATTAGGTCTTCCGCACAGATTTCTGAAGTTGACATTGGCACTAATGAAGAACATCCAGATTTGCATAAACTCCATGTTCTGTCATCAGAAGAAAAGCGACGTCTGCAGGAAGTTTTAGCTACTTTTCCATAATTTGCTTCTGAAGGCTTAGGTCGAACGAGCTTTGGCAACTCACTCTATTGACGTTGGTGATGCAATTCCGGTTAAGCAACGACATTGGCCCGTTTCACCAGCCATTGAAAGAGGAATCCACAAGTCCGTGGAGTAGCAATTGCGTCTTGGTCAATGTCTTGACTCTAGAGAAATCAATAAAGTCACTACACGTGACGCTTACCCTCTTCCACACACGTTTCATTACAGGGTTAGACATGAAATACGCGTATTGGCAGATACCTCTAGATGAAAAATCACGACAGTACACAGCTTTTACGGTACCAAATAGACCTTTGTACCAGTATAAAATGATGCCATTCGGCTTATGTATTGCTGCCCAAACTTTATGTCGCTTAATGGATCATGTTATCCCAGCCAATTTACGTTCACGCATTTTCATATATATTGAGGTCATCAATTGTTCTTGTTCTTTCAGACGATTTTATTTCACATCTGGTGTTATTACGTAAAATAGCATTATGTCTTCGTAAGACCAATCTCACGATTAACATTAGTAAATCGAAATATGAAAGAGATCACATATCTAGGATTTATCATCGTCAATGCACAAATCAGAACTAACCCTGATAAAATAAAGGCCATAACCGAGTTCCCAGTACCCACTACAGTGAAGCAATTACGCAGTTTTTTAGGTCTTTCAGGATGGTATAGGCGCTTCATTGAAAATTACGCTACTGTAAGTTTCGCCTTGACAGAGCTGCTTAAGCAAAAGAAGAATTTCTGCTGGAATGAAAATGCTCAGAAATCCTTTGAAACTCTTAAATCCAGTTTAACTGCTGCACCAATTCTAATTACTCCTAATTTTGAAGAATCATTTGTTTTACTTTGCGATGCTAGTACATATGGCATCGGTTGCGTTTTAGCACAAAAGCGATATGGAGTCGAACTGCCAATCGCTTATATGTCCGAAAAATTGTCAAAAGCACAGCGTAACTACTCAGCTACGGAGCTAGAGTGTTTAGCAGTGATTAAAGTCCGATATCAATTGTTAGAGCCCGAATGTTTATGAAGATTCTGTCAAATATAAATGAATAACATGAATTTCTAAAGAGTATATAATGGTCTGTCGATTATCTTTGCCGGAACTATTTAAAATAACATTGTGCAAATTGTAGCATGATAAGGGGCAATGACAACGTAAACTCCACATTGCCATGGTAGGGTGGGTAAAGACGAGGGACGAGATCATCTAGATTTCCTCAGATAGGTAGTCTTCACAGTATGCACCGAATCGGCGTATCGGCGCTAGGGTTTTCACTGAATTGTTCTTGACACACGTTTGCTTCCAATTTAATTTTCTCCTCCCGTTAAATATACCTTTGTATATAAAGTGCACTTAATTAAATGTAGTAGTTACTGTTGTTTAGGCCAAAAAAGAACCCCGACATTTCCGGCGAGCTAATACCGAGTCTAGCAAGAGTGACACCCTCTGAGACTAACAACACCATTAAAATCTCTCATCAGCTATTTAACATCACTACTGAAACCTGTACACTACAAATTCAAAGCCAGCTTCAACTCCAACAAAGATGGCATTGTGGAGTACGCACCGACGAAAGGGATCACGTTCGTCTTCATCCCTCCTAGAGCGCCCCACTACCAAATGCAGTTTTTTGAAGACCTGCTGTCCTTCAACGCGTCCGATGTTAAGGCAGTTCAGCAGATATGGTTTGGAATTATTAATTTTAAGTTTAATGAAGTCGAAATATTGCCATAGTTCTAAGTCTGCTGTATATATAAACAAAACGAAATAAATGCAGTTATCAATTTACGTTAAATAACTTGCATACAAATGGAACTGCGGAAAAGTAGACAAAAGTAGTTGGCTGTTGCGCTTGGTGCAGAAAAAAAAAGTCCGCTGTGTTCGGTGGTCACAAGAGAAGACAGCTCATGTTTATTTTCGGCAACATAAGAGCGTGATTGCTTAGGTTAACAGCTGGATTAATCCCGTTTTACATTAAACCACTCATTTGTACAGTGGCGCAAGCTATGACAACAATGACTTCAATTACTTAAGCTTAAATTACCAATTTAATTTTACATCTATTAACTTAAATAACCAACAATTCAAGTTCAACAATTCATATATGCCAACTTAAATATAAAAATACAAAATATAATAATATAAACCAACATGCCGGCCACGCATTGGACCTTCAAAATATAGGAAGCATGGCTAGCTTGTGGATGGGCCGTTTAAGTTCGCCCATGGCCGTTTTTACGGTTGCTACCTGCTGGCCGTCTGCTCCTGTTGTAGCGCTGGTTATCCGCCCTACGATCCAATGCTGCGGTGGTGTGTTGTCCTCGTGGACTATTACCAGGGCGCCGACGTCTACGTTGGGTTGCGGACTCTGCCACTTGGTGCGAAGCTGAAGGCTGTGTACGTAGTCCTTGGATCACGCTTGCTAGAACCGCTGTCTCAGCAGTGATAGCAGCTGCCACCTGCGCGTATACGTTAGCGGTCTGTCTGGCTTGTTAGGCTCGGATCCTTGCGGCAGCGAACGAAGCGGCTGACCGATTAGCAGATGACCCGGCGTAAGGGCGTCGCCGTCGTTGGGATCTGCGCTTAACGGAGTCAACGGTCGCGAGTTCAAGATTGCCTCTACGTCCGCCAAGTGGCCTCTGACCTCGCTCTCCACCAACGACACGTTTGCGATTTGGCGTATGAGGAGGTGCTTTGCCGACATGACTGACGCTTCCCAAAGTCCTCCGAAGTGAGGCGCTCGAGGTGGAATCAAGCACCACTCCATCCTTTGCTCGGCTGCAAACAACTGCAGACTGGATTGCTGCTTGCTGAACTCCGCCTGCAGCTCCTTCAGCAAGTTGTTGGTTCCCGCGAAGTTGGTCGCGTTGTCCGAGTATAGGCGTTGAGGAACGCCACGTCTCGCGATGAAGCTTTTTAAAGTTAAAATGAACGAATTAGTTGATAGGTCAGCTACGAGTTCGAGATGAATGGCTTTTGAAGCAAAGCACACAAACACTGCTATATACATTTTAACTGGAGGTCGTCCTCTTATATATATTATATATATATTATATGTAGCTCTCGCAAGTACATTGCGACAAATGCTGAGGACTTTGGCATCCAGAGGGGCGTTTAGCAGTCTACCTCCGACCCGAATAAGCGAAAAATGTCTACCAGAGTCTGAATACTGCTGGATAAATGGAGTCAGCGCTTGAAAGCCTGGTTGAAGAAGATGACAATTTTTTAAATTGGCAAACACTTCTGAATTTTCAGAGCGCTGCACCAGCTCGAATAATTTAAGCGTTGCGAAGCTTAACGCTTAGTTCCAAAGTACTGCGTTTCTCAGCTGATCAAAATATGAATCTGCGGGATTCGAAAGAGACGGAACGTGACACCATAGAACATTTTCAGACATTTCTTGAATTCCAGCTACTCGATTTCCCACAAACGTTGTAAGCGTGGAAGGAGACGAATTTATCCAATGTAGTGTGATTTCAGAGTCCAAAAATACACACTCTCGATTCTGCATTTGGCAAGCATTTCTTTAACTTGAGACCATAGTTGGGTCAGTAAGTATGCTGCGCACAATTCGAGCCTGGGTATGTTTTTGTTTTCAACGGTGCAACCTTTGCCTTTGCTGTAAGCAAACGGCAGGAAATGTTGTAGAGGCAACATCCATATGCGCATCAGCGAACCCATGCACTTGTATGTTTGAGCTGCCACAGGCAAAAGAATATCGAGGGATAGAGACCTCATGCAGTAGCAAAAGATTTTGCTGAAACGCTTCCCATTTGGGACTGCCTCATCCCAATCAAGCTTATTGCGCCAAAGCTCTTGCAGAATAATTTTCGCCGTTATGCTTATTGGGCATAAAAGGCCAAGGGGATCAAACATACGTGCTGTCCCTGATAAAATATTGCGTTTGGTAGGACTTAGATCAGCGAAACTGTCATCCAAATGATATCGAAACTGATCTGTATTTGGCGTCCACCTAATACCCAAGGTCTTAATTGAATCGGTATCATTAAAGTTCAACGACTTTTCAGATTCGTTAGCATTTGTAATGTTTGGATGGTTTGTGTACCATTTCGCTAACTGAAAACCGCCTGATTCTAAAATTTTAGACACCTGAGTGCAAATCGTCTTTACCGTGTCTGAATCGTCGGCTCCAGTGAGCATATCGTTGCAAAAAGCCTCGACACCTATCGGGAGAATGTCTTTATGACGAACTCCTAGCTTCTGCAAGCACCGAATTGCAAGAAATGGTGCAGAAGCTGGGCCGTAGGTGATCGTGTTCAACCGAAAAACTTTAAGCTCATCAGAGTGTGGTCCCGGTGGATTTTTTGTTCCTATGGCAGTCATATGGCCAAGCTCGATGTATTCGTTCATAAAATCGACATACATCTTTTGGAGCGAGGGAGCAATGTCAAATGATGAGCCTAAGACCTGAGGATCAGTCTTAAATGGCAAACTGACTTCCAAACGACCCGATGGCAAGGTGTGTACACGCTTGATGAAATCTTCTTCACATGCAATTTGCTCAGAAGAGAATTTTGTGGATTTTCGAACGTTGGGAATTTCTTCTAATTCCCAGAAACGCTCCACTAGAGCCTCAAGCTTAGTGTCTTCAACAGAATATGAGACTGCACAACAAGATGGACTTCGCGTATTGAAGTTCTTGCATCACCCAGATACTACCCATCCAAACAGGGTTTTCTGCAATAATGGCGCACCGTCTGCAAGTTTCATTTGACCAGTACATAACAGGTCAAAGAATGAGTCAGCGCTAAGCAACAAGTCAACTCTTTGGGGCTTGTAAAACTCGGGGTCGGCTAGTTCGAGATTGGCTGGGATTTTCCACTGATTGCTTGACAAATCGCAATTGGGCTGCTTTTTAGAAATTGAACTAAGCACCCAAAAATCAGCATTGAACTGATAAGAGTTGACTCTTGAAAAAACTGTTGCGGTGACTTCGCTTTTCGCCACCCGACTGGATTTATCAACTGATGTGACAGTAAGAGACTTCTTTTGTCTGGAAATACGTAGAGATTGGGCAAAGTCTTCTGTCATGAAATGCACCTGTGAGCCTGAGTCTAATAAGGCTCACGGTCACGGATATGTGCAGGATGCGATGAAGCTTCAACAACGGACAAGTTATTGAGAGCCTCCGAGTGCTGCTCTCGATTAGAAGAAGCATTATCATTTGAGCAGGGTCTGAATACCTATGAAGCAAAGTGTTATGCAGACGAGAGCAAACCCTACACTTTGACGATGTACAGGCAGACACCCTATGCCCTGGCATCAAGCAGTTAATGCATAATTGGTTGCTTTTTACAAAGGCAAACCTCTCTAAAACAGGAGCCGCACTGAAACCTCGACATTTAGAAATATGGTGATCGGCTTCACAAAAAGAACATTTTTGTTCGCTCTTGGAGCATGAAAACGACGATTTTGTGGCCTTTTTGACGGAAACTCAAACCTTGGCTTGCCTTTTGACTTTGAGGATTCTTCAGCAGACAAGTGTTGGTATCGCCTGTTGAGTACAGTGACACACTCCGACCACAGTGGTAAACTATCATAGTCGAGCTGTTCTTCGTATCTAGCCTTTGTGTAACTGTCTACTTTCGACAAGACGATGTGTATCAACAGTGCATTGACAATTTGTTTTTCATTCCCCAAAGACAGAGTGACTCGAAAATGGCTGATACAACTGCGCTAATGTGTCAAAAAATATTAAGCATTTGTTGTCATATACGCGCTCTAGACTTTCTAAGGCCTTTGAATAGTTCTCACCGGTCATTTGGAAAGCTTTAACTGTCCCTAAGGCTTCGTCGGACAGACACGAGAGAAGATGGTTAAACTTCTCAATATTTAATAGTGAGTGGTCAGAATCTACCAAACTTTTAAAAAGGCTTATAAACTGCTTGTAGTTTGCGGCGGTGTATTTAATGCAGATAAATATAGCGCTTTGGCACTAATACAAGTTTCCTCCAATGAAGCTCTATTTGTATTATCTGGGTCAATTGAGTCAATATCTGAATGAAGATCCATGGCCCTTGATATATAAGAATTTAGGATTTCCAATCGGCACTGTATTTCGATCGGATTTGGTGGAGTAGTTTGTTTCACGAAAGCTTCTTTTAAACGAAGAATATCCTCTTCTACCTTCTCTAATTTCGCCAGGAGTTGACAAAGTGTCGTATACTTTGTTGGTCGACATATTTGCGAAGTAATTATTTAAAGTATAATTAATTATGTTACGAGTTTTCTAATGGCACAGCCCACTGTGCATATATAAAAGCAAATGCAGCTCGAACTAGTTTCAGCTATCAGCTGAGTTTATTATCTAGTTCGTCGAAGAGAGTTTTCAAAAGATAGTCGGCTTGCGCGATAAGCGACGGCCAATTTAAGCAATGCAAGCAAGGGAAGCAATTACCTTACTCTTACGCAAGACGAATTGTTGCAGAAAAAACAACTAACGAAGAGAATCACTGCACTCAGCATTTAAATGATCGGTCTAAGTGTGTACTGGCGCGCACCCACGCATAAGCCGTTGCTGTAAATGTAGGAGCACGCACAGCACTAACTCGATACCGCGGTCAGCAAAGAATCATGAACATATACTGGTCGGTCAACGAACTTGGGAACGAACAATTTTTCAATTCCCGATTTTTAATCACAATTAATAATTGCTTCAAATTGCCGTTTTACACTTGACACAAATATTTCCTGTGCCAAACCAGATGCATGCGCCACTATATGCGAAAATTGATTGTATGTGCTAAGAACTGTATGTATGTAATTAGCAGCAGCTTAATGTGCATACATATGTGTATCATAAGCAGTTCTAACAATGCACATATATGTCCGTATGTATAGGCTATGACACGGTTACCTGGTCATCAGATGAAGATTCATCGACTTTCCTTGTATCCATTCCAGGTCCAGCGGCGTTCACAAGCGAATAACCAAAGCGAGCAGCCAACTAATTGTCGCAAAAATATGTTTAAATTATCAAAATATTGTATTTAAACCTGAAACGAAATAAATGCAGCTATCAATTTACGTTAAATAACTTGCATACAAATGGAACTGCGGAAAAGTAGACAAAAGTAGTTGGCTGTTGCGCTTGGTTAAAAAGAATAAAAACGTCCGCTGTGTTCGGTGGTCATAAGAGAAGAGAGCTCATGTTTATTTTCGGCAACATAAAAGCGCGACTGCTTAGGTTAACAACTGGATTAATCACGTTTTACATTAAACCACTCATTTGTACAGTGGCGCAAGCTACGACAATATTGAGTTCAATTACTTAACCTTAAATTAACCATTTAATTTTACATCTATTAACTTAAATAACTATCAATTCAAATTCAACAATTCATATATGCCAACTTAAATATAAAAAATACAAAATATAATAATATAAACCAACAAATCTAAACAAATAGTATGTAGAAGAGGAAAATTAATTCTACTTAGGAGCTAATTAGAAAAAGTAAGAAGTAGAAAGAGACAGAGGTAAAGAGGGAGAGAAAGGAAGAGGAAGAGAAAGGGGAAGAGAGAAACAGGGAAAGAGAAAGATGGAACAAGAAAGACAAAAGGAGAAACAGGGAAATCCCCAACCCGGTGGGGGAACGTTTTAAGCCAGTCCAGCCAGCTATGCCGCGACTCACAGCAGTATGTGGTCAGAGATTTCCACGGAGATAACTATAAAGAAGAACTTTTATAGAACAAAGAGAGTTCTGTTGAAGGTAATTGGAACAAATGACTCGAAAACGATTGTGCGCAGCGTAATCGGTTGTGCACCTAGACAAGACGAATGACAAATAATTCCTTGTTAGTCTACAAGGAACGGAAAAATTAAGGCAACCTAAGAGGGAAGAGGAGTCAGCCTCACCGATGACCAACTTGTGAAGAAAAACTACTCCAAGAACAGTCCTACGATTTACTAAAGAAGCAAGGTTTATAAGCATCAGCCTGCTAGAGTACGATGGCAAGTGGAGGTTGGGATCCCAGCTTAAACCACGTAGAGCAAAAAGAAGGAATTGCTTCTGAACAGACTCAATACATTTTTGTTGCTTTCTATACTGCGGACACCAAACGCATGAGCAGTATTAAAGCACAGTGCGTACTAGTGCAGTGTAAAGAAGCTTAGTGGTATATGGGTCATTGAATTCCTTGGACCAACGTTTAATGAATCCAAGTAATCCCTTAGCCTTATTGACAATATTAGATATGTGAAGGTTGAAGTTCAATTTGGAATCAAAAAGAACCCCAAGGTCTTCAACAGTCGATATACGCTGCAATGGCACATTGTCAATCGTATACGTGACTAAATGGGGCAAATTTCAGTGAAATGTCATGTACAGCAGCGCTGCAGCAGCAAATATATTTATGGCTAGAACTTCTTGGTAAATCGGTCTATCATAGTGAAACTTGGCATACGGACACATAATTACTAACTGGGGGTATTTCCAAAATTTTTTTCGAAATTCCAAGAATTACGGGAGTTAGAGAAAATCGCATTTGTGGGGGAGAGGGGGGGAGGGAGGTAAATTCAAAAATATAATTTTCTGCGTATTCACACAAGACACCTTGGACTAAAATTTGGTGTTCCTAGGTCTTATGGTCTCCGAGATATGGGCGATTATACGAATGGAAAATCGGGAAAACCCCCATAGGTGGGTAGTGGGGGGGGTGGGGAATCAAAAAAATAAAACATTATTTATTTTATTTGTTTATTTATTTATTGTAAACATATGTACAGAGTATTTCGAAGTCGGAACACCCGACTTTACCTTTTTACTTGTTTGTGTTGGATTTCGTCTTATCTAAAAGACAGATCCCAACGGTCTTGCTTAGGTCGCACATTTCTAAGCCTGTGTTTGCATCATCAGGTGTGCCTCAAGGTAGCTGAACAATTTTTTGTCAAGAACAGAAAATGTTCATTTAAATACCTTAAATGCCTCCTACTGGTAACTTATAAGGTGAAAACATATGGGTAGGCTATGCACACACATATAAATACAATTGGAAACATTATATTGAGCCGGGTTAAGACGGGTAATACCTGCCAGTTCTTTATAATTATCTTCGGGGAAATCTCTGACCCATTACTGCTGTGAGTTGGGGCATAGCTTGCCGGACTGGCATTTAAAATTTCCCCCACCGGGTTGGAGATTCTTTTCGTCTCTTTTCCACCTTTCTCTTTTTCTGTTTCTCTATCTCGTTGACGAAAAATCCTCGAGCTGAACCCTCCAAGAGGATGCCAACTGGTAATGGCACTACAGTTTGTCCCGTACGATGTCAGTTGACTGTATCCAGCTAAGCTCAGAGACCAGAGCCACACAAACCAACTCCTTAATAGCTACGTTGTCTAGTTATGGTCCCTGAGCATGACTTCGAGGTGAGGGCTGGATCAAGGTGTGGTGCGACCCGTGCCGAAGATCATCCTGGCTGGGGGCCCTCTTAAATAACCCAGTCGCTCACGGAGCATCCGGATTACTTAGCCTAGCCCGGGTATAGTTTCTCAGATTTATTTATTTATTTATTTAAATCAACAAGTGTTTTGGCGCAGATGCTGTTTTAGATTAGGATAGTGTAAGAGAATTATTTGAATTTTAGTTTAGGGCGAAAAGAGAGCTCGAGAGCGGCCGTTTGCGGACGTCGCCTTGCGCCCTTTTTTCGCCGCCTTAGGCTTAGTTTAGCATGTAACCCGAATTTTGAAGTTAGTTGTAACACCGAGCTAAATACAAGCACAATCGCCACCGCATAGTTTCGTAATTTTCTATATTAAAGTTAAAGTTAAAAGCAAGCGTCCCATTTTTCTTCGTTTTTATACAATTTATATAAATTCATATAAATTTTCATTGGCGCCCGAGCAGGGACTTGCTTGTTTTTTTAAATTAAAACCTTTAATTTGTGCGGAACCGCGTCGGTCGTGTTGTTGTTGCTGCACTGGGGATTGTGTTGTGCTGCTGCCACGTCAACTGGATTTGGAGGATGAGTCAAGTCGACAAAAGGGAAGTTCCTGAGCCAAAGTCGACTTCACAGGTACTGTGCTAAAGTTTGAAAGTGGAATTTGTAGCGTGTAACGTCTAATCGCTTGCTCAGCGGCTACCAAGGACTGTTTAACTGTCTGAGACTGGCGCACGCTCAGTTTTCCGGCTCTAGCTCGTCGGCTTTGGGGTGGGAATCCATCCAGCTCAGAAATAAATATGTCGGGTGCTACTCTAACTATTACATTACAATATTAAAAAAATAAAGGGAGCGTGCTAGTTGCTAGCTAATAGAAAATTAGGGACAGACCGAAAAATAAAGTAGATATGGGATAGAATAGGTTAAAGACGGCGTTTATGTGCGATGTGCTATAACCACTGATGTGCTTGTGGATAAAATTCGCCCACCCAACCATGGTCATCATTGCCAAGCTGAAAACATGTTATTAATATACGGATGACCCCTTTTTTTTAAACCCTACACAGAAGCGTTGGCCGGCATGAGTTCAATGTTTACTTATATTTATTTCATAGTTACTTAATAGCTAATAATCAGACAAACAAATCATATGGCATCAGTACAAATAAATAGATTTTAGAACAGCTGTGACTTATGCTCTAGCTGTATTTTATTATTGCTTATGCAAAAAGAAGTATGAAAGAAAATATGAAAAAACTTAAGAGAAGTTTTATAATTGCAAGAATTAACGCAATCGATCAGAATAACTGGACATTATCCGCGTGAGAGCAGTACTCTTTCAAAAACTATTCGCTCTCTATTTAGCTCTTCCGATGCGAAGGCACAGAAGCAGGGAGTAAATTAATGCCGTTTTAAATATTTATTTCTGGCTTGACGTTGCTTAGCGCAGAAGCTTGAACATTATTAAAAACGTTTGGATAAAAAAATACAAGTTACAAACTTACCCCACTTCTAGCCGGTGATGAAAGCGCTTCCATTTGGGCGGTGGGCTAAATATGTGGCATTAAGTTATGCCTAACTGAAAATTCACTCACAACAAAAATAATTTAACACAAAAAAACAAAGCACAATTTACCTCTGCCTTCGCATAGCAGAATTATGTGACGGAGAAAAAAAGAAAAAAAAAATAACATTAATAATAAAAAAAAATCATTAGATTACTTATATATATAATTACACGTAGTGCATTATTCTTTCTTTGAATAATAAACTAACACTATAACTTAAACACTATTTATTTCCGCTTAGTCGCGGACCGACAAATATGCGGCGGTTTGCCGGCGGTAACGCTGCACTTGCACTAATTCGGCAATGTCGCTATTCTTTCCGTACGCCGGTGCCGCTAAGTGGTTGCGCTCTTTTGTTCCTCCCCCCGTTTACTCAAATGAGGTTCAAAGTCCGCTGCTCAGGCGCGGGCAAATTCAAATTCAGGGAATTGAGCCACTGCGAGTCGCTTCTTCGGAATTTGTTTGTTTTTTCGCAATATTAACTGCTACCGGCCACCAATAAAATTTGTTTGGTATTACGCGCCAAGTCCTGTAACCAATTTTTTAGTTATATGGACTGTCTACACTGTAACCGCTGCATTAAAATCTTACCCCTTGTCCTTGGCGCAGGTAAAGAAAAATATTAAATTTTCTTCGTTCCAATTTAAATTCGCTACGTTGGCACTTAAACAACAATATTTACACCACGTAGGTTAACGAAGTAAATTTTGAAATTTGGTTAAATTTGAAAAAATTTTAGGATTACAAATAGAAACTGCACTTTCACGTTTCACGGCTTCAGCGTCTGGGGAATTTAGAAATTCCAGAGAGAGGCTTTCTCCCTTTACAACACATCCAACTCCCATTGCAACCCACAGCAAATTACGCTATCGTCAGCTAGGTGGCGGTATTAAGCCCAGCGCTTCTCAAACTATGCCTTAATGAGAAATATAGCTACAAGCGCCACTACAAATCCCCCCTGCCAAGATCAGACTAGGGAACGGTTCGACCCAAAGGCTGATACCGCTTGTAGCTGCACGATTTGCTACTGCCGAATATCTTTGGCATGGTATTTGCCTGCGACCTTGCATATCCCCAAGCTCATAAATTGAATTTCCCAGCTTTTTATGCACCCGGGCTTTTACAAAACGTGGCCCAAATTTAGCTTTAAAGCCGGTTTCGAAGTTACTGGCTTTAAAGTTCCGTCGAAAGACTTCTTGACCCACTTGATATAGTACTTCTGTGGCCCTCAAATCGTATTGTCTTTTATTCCTATCATGCTTATTCTGTCTGTTTATATTCGCTTTTTCCCATACCAGTTCACGTGAGTCATTGCGATCGAGCATCAGTGAGCGGTCTTCGAGCAGCCCCAATTTGCGTAATAATGAATACGTTGACCCACAATTGACCATGTGCTGCCCAAAAACCATATAATATGGTGTTACTCCGACCGTAAAGCACAACAAATTTGGCTTAGATACTCATCCCAGTCCTTCTGATCAGGCCTCACATAAGATCTAATTGCTGCTATTACAGAACGATTCACTCGCTCGGCTGCATTAGCTTGGGGAGCGTGTACTGCTGTCAACATGTGCGTTATTTGGAACCGCTGCAACAAGTTTTGAAAAGAAACTGCTCTAAACTGCGACCCATTATCTGAAACAATCGTTTCAGGTACTCCGTACGTGAGAAACAAATCGTCTTCTAGGTATTTAATTACCACATCCGCAGAAATTTGTTTGACTGGTTTTAGAAAGACGTACTCTGAAAAGTGGTCTAAAACAATAAATATGCCTATATGACCACTACGGGATCGGGGGTATGGCCCCAGGAAGTCTATATAAAGCCTTTGGAAAAATCTGTGCGATTCTGGCGAATTTCCCATGGGTGGCCTTAGTATTTGGTTGGGTGCCTTGGAAGACTTACAAACCTCACATGCATTTATGTATGTTCTAACGTCATTTACCAAGCCTGGCCAAAAGTAGTACCGCCTCACACGCTCTAATGTTTTATGTATGCCACCATGCGCAGCCAAAGGACTGTTATGAGCATTAAACAGAACTTCCTTAATTAGTTCCGACGGCACCCAGAGCTTCCAGGCATACTCATCATGCATTTGGTCCCCAGTTAGATGTTCAGCACGACGATAAATTAAACCATCTTCAACTTTTAAATCCGGTAATTTGTCCTGCATCTCTTTTATGCGTTCGTCTAGTTCAATATATTTTCCCGATTTAAAATAGTCAGATTTTAGGTCGATAATGAGTCCATTTTTCAAATCTATTGCTGCTACTTCCTCCTCATTCATCCGCGACAAAACATCTGGTACAACATTCAACTTTCCTTTCCGGTGCTGTATTTTAAATGTATAGCCCTGCAATCTCAAAGCCCACCTTGCCAGCCTAGTGCTCAGATCAGTTTGAGACATTAGCCATTTTAATGAAGCGTGGTCCGTTTTGACCGTGAACTCATGGCCCTCAACATATGCTCGAAAACTTTTAATTGCCACCACGGCTGCTAAGCATTCTTGCTCCGTTACCGAATAATTCCTCTGCGCATTGTTAAGCTTTTTGGACATATACGCAATCGGACATTCATCTCCTTCCTCTGACATTTGTACTAAAACGCCATCCACACCTGACTTACTGGCATCGCAGTGAATAAAGAAGGGCTTAGAAAAATCAGCACTTCTCAGTACTGGGGCTTCACTCAGTTTGCATTTGAGCAGCTCGAAAGCCTTTTTAGCGTCTTCAGAATAGATGAATTTTCGTTTTGGAGTCAACAAATCTGTATGCGGTGCAGTGATAGAAGCATAGATAGGTATAAACTTCCGATACCATCCAGTCAAACCTAGAAATCTTCTGAGTGTTCTCAGCGTTTTCGGTACTGGGAAGTCGGTGATTGCAGATATTTTAGCGGGATCTGTTCTAATTCCTCCATCGCCCACTATATAAAATATTAAAATAATTAACACGCTTCATGCAGAAGTTGCTCTTGCCAATATTTATTGTTAAGCCAGCTCTTTTTATATGTAATGACAGTTCACTTAATACCTCCAAATGCCTGCCAAAACTGTCGGACACCACTAGTAAATCATCTAAATATATGAATACTTCATTACGAAGGTAAGGCGGTATGACTTTGTCCATTAGACGAGACATAATTTTGCATAGGCCAAAAGGCATTACTTTAAAATGGTACAGTGGTCTACCTGGCACAGTAAACGCCGTTTTATCTCTAGAAGCTATATCCAGAGGGATTTGCCAAAACGCGTCCTTAAGGTCAAGGCTCGTTATAAATTCAGCTTTTGGCAGCCTGCTTAAAATCCCACTTATTTGAGGCAACGGATATGCGTCTTTCAAAGTCACCGCATTTACTTTTCTGCTATCTAAGCAAAGTCGCACTTTTCCTGGCTTCTGCACCAGAACGACTGGCGATGACCAGGCGCTTTCAGACTCTTCAATCACTCCTAATTCCAACATTCGGTCTACTTCCCCATATATTAGTTTCTCGACCGCTGGTGAAACTGAAAAGTGACGCTGTTTAATAGGTTTTGCGTCTCCCACATCAATAACATGGGCCAATAGGTTTGTTTTTCCTAGTCCCTGCTGAGCAAAAGATGGAAATAAATTAACTACATTGGCTAGTTTTAAGCGTTCTATTCCGTTTAACTCGTGTTCTACAGTGCTAAGATTCAACTCTGAAATATTCAGGTGAGCTGGTAGCAGACCAAACAATTTCCAAAAATCAATGCCGAGATATACATCTAGTCGAAGGACGGAATTATATAAATAGTTATTGACTTCCGCTCGCCATTGAAAACTACATCAGTATTCATTTACCCTTTAATTATTTGTTTGCCTCCATCCGCCGTACTAGCAACTGAGTGCGCTAGTTTTACTGTTGCCTCACTATTAAGAACCTTTTCGGCAAAATTGCCGCCAATACAACTAATAGTCTAACAGTCTGAGTCTAACAGTCCACGGACTGTGGTGTTAAACAATTCCACTGTAATGAATGGTCTGGGGTCGCTGCCTTTGCTGACAATTGTACAAATATGCTTTAAATCATGTCCAAGACCTTTCCTTTTTTCTCAAAATGTCGATGCGTTTGGTACTGCGTGACTTAAATTTCTTAAAAGTTTGAACAAATTGTATTTTATTGTTTTGCAGGTTTTGTAAATGTAGTAACTTTTTGTGTAAAAGATTGGATGCTGTATCAATTAAAAATTCTGGGTTCAGCGATGAATTAACTTCGTCCCTAACTAAATCTACATTAACGCTAGTGCTATTTGCTCTGTGTTTGTTGATTGAGTTCTGAGCACACGAGAGACTCTCCCCTTTTCCTGAAGCCTCTGTGCGCTCACTATTGAGTTTTTTGCGCATTTAGGGCAGCTCGGTTTGTAAGTGTTTGCAGCACAGCACTGCTAGACAGTCTTGGTACCTGTGCCCTTCTCTCTTGCAGTTCCAGCAGATTAGTGCGATTGCTTCTACATTGCCGTCGATTTCATCACCAGAGTCTTCACCTTCGGACATAATTAGATCCTGTTGTAACTAGGCCAGATCTCTTTTAAATGGATTCTTTTTAATATAGTTTTGTGTTTGCCTAATGTCCTTTAAAAATGTTTCTCGCCTCCTGCACGCTTCTCGTAGCTCAGAAACAGAACTTATTTCAACATTTAAAAGCTCGTGTCGAATTTCAGGCCGCAAGTTGTTCCTTAATATTCTTACCAACTTGCTGTTACCTAATGAATATTCCATTTTGTCCGTTAAAGCAATAATAGCGTCATAATATTGATCGAAATTTTCATTTGACTCGTGTTTTCTTTGTCTAATCAAATCTTCAATGTCCCCGTCATCTCTGCCGTCTCGAAATTGTTTTCTTAAGGCAGTACACAGAACATCCCAGCGGATTTCTCCTACACTTTTGTGGTGTCGCCAGTAAAATTCGTTTGCTTTACCTTCAAACAAAGCACTATCATTTCTACACATGACCATAAAATTGCTTTCTAAAGTCTTGTGCGTCAGTGCTTCTACTCGTTAAATAAAGTTGTCTACAGACAATCCTGAATTTTATTTTCCACGCACTCATAATATGACCCACTTTGTCAGGTCTGTGCATCAAATCAGAAGTTGCGCTGCCTGTACGAGATGTGTCTATTCTTGAATGTGCCCTTTGCAGCTGCGGCTGCTCATTGACTGACAACAACTGATCCACAGTGGGGCGTTCAGAACGATTTTGGACGTTTTGTGTCTCTAAGCCAAGACGCTGTACACAAGCGGATACGTTTGCCTCGATCAAACGAGACATTTGCTCCGTTAAAGCTGTTAACAACTCATTTTGCATTTGCCAAAGGGCCTCCTGATTTGCCATGATCGCAGAATTTGATGTTGAGGCTATCTCTTCCCCAACTCGGCCTGAATTTGGCTCACTGCCAGCCCTTGATTGAGCTTGCGAACGACTTATAGGCACCGCCTTGAACTTGGGATGCGGTTGTGGTTAAGCAGACAAAATTACAATTAGGACACGTATTAACAGTTTTAAAATGATTGTAAATGCAGGCCTTATGAAAATAATGGTTGCATTTTGTCTTATAAAATTCTGCTGGATTTTGCACTTCCCCATCACAGAGTCCGCACACAGTTTTATTGCGCTCTGAAACCGCATCAGAATTATCAAACGAACGATTTACTGCCATCCTAAATGACACCTACTAGAATGCCAACAGCTGCTAACAATTTAACTCTCCAAAAATTAAGCAAACGACCTTGCTATTTGTAACAATAAGTGTGCAAAGAGAGAACAAAAAGAGTGCGCACAATCAGCTGTGTGATACTATTGTTAACGGCACTGGTTAGACTAATTTATGCTGATAAAGATCAACAGCTCACAGTTTGTCACGCAAAGTGAATGTTATGTATGTATAAGTTAATAATAACAACATTAAAAGTACTCTGGTCAACGCTCCGATTCGGTTACACCAGCTTTCACTGCAGAATCAGCGTCTCGTCGGCTTCCGCCACATGCCAAGCCAGCGCAGTTGCAACATAGAGTTCACTGTAAGTCAAATTGTGCTGACATGGCCAAGTTTCTTCAACGTGAGGTTCGCTGCATCGCCGACCGACGGGAAGCGCCGCTGCCAGCGTCACTGAAAGCGTCCACAGCTAGCGTAGGGCTAAACTTAAGTTTGTAAATTCAGTCTTAAATTTGTATCCAAACTAAAAGGTCTTAATTGACCGATGAATAAATATAATTTTTTCCAATAATTAAACATTGTGAAATTAACTGGCGCCCGAGCAGGGACCAACGACGCGCGATAGAACAAAAAGTTTTCTAAGTGTGCGGTCGGACAACATAGCAAAAAGTCTATACGTCGCGACCAATTCGTTGGCAAAGAAAAAAAACTATTCGGTTCGAATAAGACTCCCGCACAAAATCGCGGTCGACCAATAGTGCGGAACTTAATTGTTCAAATAAAATTTAATCAGTGGTTCACACATCCTGTCAGGCTCGCCCGCAGGATAACTTGCAAGCAGTACGCATCGCAGGAGCCCTAGTAGGAATCTGGAGAGACCAAAAAGGATGACATCCGGATCGTCGGCAAGAGTGGCCACAACAACACTCCTAATGTAAGCTAGTGAATAAGTTAACACAAAAACGAAAATTTGCAACCAAAAACATTAAAATAAGCAAACATAAAAACAAAAATTTTAAATAAAAAACGAAAAAAGAATTATAAACAAAACCTTAAGCTAAGTGAATAGTACAAGATGATTGAATAAAACAGTGTAAAACGATCAAATACTACGTCTTAACTGCGTTGACAAAGGAAATTTATTTCCTTCGAGCAGTATAATATAACCCAATCCTGCGAATCCTTAAAGGACCCTCCAGGGTAAAAGGGTAAAACCAGCTACTTGGTTTTCAACAAGTTTTCATAAATAAATACGAACCTTTTACAAATAAATTATAAATAAAACCTCGAAAAAAATCCCTTGTAAAGCAAGAAGAAATAATAAGTGACAATTGTTGCCCAATATTTTCACACACACACACACGAATTTGAAATCCAAAGCCACAAATAAAATAAAGGCAAATAAAATACCACACAAACACACACACTCACGTCAAATAACAAAAACAGGGGGCAACATTGTCAAAACAACGAAGAAAAATATTAGTGCATTGATAAAGTTGGCATTTAGTCCTACCATTTCACACTTTGGATTTTACATCTGCATGTTATATTTCATTATTTTTAAACGTTCAATATATTTGCTTTAATTTTCATATTTATATTCTTATAACTTTGTATTTTTGCATTTTGACATTTTGTATTTCTATTTTTGATACACTGACATTTCTTAACTACGACACCAAATTTCCCGAATAAGCTATATGGCAAATCAAGATAATTTAATTAGACCAGCCGTTATTGATTTAGACGAACAAATACAAGAAGGGGAGCGACAACTAAGATCGCAGCAACGACAGTTACAGAGACAGTTAGAATTTCAACAACAGAGAAATATGGAGGAACAGCAAGCACTGCTAGCCCTTATTACAGACTCCGCCACGCGAGCAATTAACGAACATGTGCCAGCTCTAGTTAGAGAAATAGTCAACCCAAGTCAGAATTTCTTAAATGAACCAGATCAAGAGATTAGGCCAGAACATCGGGCAAACTTGGCTGACTTAGATAGAGTGCCAGACGTGGTGAAGTGTCTTCGCGAATTCTCAGGAGATCCCTCTCAATTTAACTCATGGAAAAAGGGAGTAGACAGGATATTAGAGAACTATGAGTCCCAACGGGGCACCCCAAAATATTTTGGCATCTTGCATACCATACGCAACAAAATAATTGGCAATGCCGACATAGCCTTGGAATCATACAATGTTCCATTAAATTGGGGTGCCATGTCGAAGTGCTTAACACTGCACTATGCAGACAAACGTGACTTGAGTACGTTAGAATATCAGATGACAACGATAGTTCAGACCAACAACCAAACAGTGGAGGAATTCCACCAAGCGGTCTACAAACATCTGTCTCTGATTTTAAATAAAATTGATTGCATGGAATTGTCACGGGAATCAGAACAATTAATGACTAAACTTTATCGAGATAAAGCTTTAGATACATTTGTTCGGGGTCTTAGAGGCGACCTCCCACGTCTGCTGGGCATGAAGGAACCAGCTGACCTGCCACAAGCCCTGCACTTGTGCCTGAAAATTGAGAATCAGACCTTCAGGTCTAACCACGCAGCCACTAGGGCACAGCCCATCGGTTTCCGACCATTAGGACAGAAACCAATTCCAATGCGCAGACAAACAATTACACCAAGTAATTCAGTTAACCACCAACAATCAATCAACTTCCGTCAACAGCCAACCCACTTTCGTCAAGAACCACAATGGGGGCAACAACTCCATAGAAATTTCCAAAATTATCCAAACCTCCACCAACGTGACAGACATATTTACCAACAACAACCAATTGCTCCACCTCGCCCTTCGGCACCAAAACCGCTGCCACGCCCAGAACCTATGGACGTGGATCCCAGCATCCGAACTAGACAAATCAACTACATGAACCGACCAAATTTCGAGACTGGTAAGCGACCTTTAAGTAATATGCTGCCAGCAGACAAAAGACAAAGGAATTTCAATATCGAAAGCAACGAAAACGAAACGAACGGCACGGACAACACAGTGACAGACTATGAACAAACAATCGACAATTACGAAGCGATCGACAAACCTGGGGAAACATTAGAAGAATACCAGGAACGATTCAATTACGACTACAGTACTGATACACCACAAGTTGAATATGCCGACGTACATTTTTTAGAGTAGAAAGCTCCTCGCTACCTTACTTTGAAGCAAGAGTGAGGGGCGGACAAACTCTGAAAATTCTCATTGACACCGGCTCCAACCGCAATTATATCAAACCAACCCTAGTTTCAAACCCAATCCCAAATAATAAACCTTTCGAAGCCATATCAGTGGGTGGCAATATAAAAGTCACACACCATAAAATTGCGAACTTATTTAACATGTCCGCTGTCCCAATTAAGTTTTTCCTACTGCCCACTCTGAAATCATTCGATGCCATTCTAGGCAATGACAGTCTGAAGGAATTAAAAACAATAATCTACACTGACAAAAATTTTATGTTAGTTAATAACCAAGTCACCATTCCAATAAAACAAAAAAAAATAGAAGCGGTAAACAATATAAGCCCACGAACAGACCATTTGACCGAAGAACAGAAAACAACACTACATAATTTGTTCAAGAAATATTCACAATTATTTGCAAAACCGGAGGAAAAACTCACTTACACTACTAACGTAACTGCAGAAATACGAACAAATTCAGAAACCCCAGTCTATTCCAAATTCTATCAGTACCCGATGTCCCTTAAGGACGAAGTCAATAAGCAAATATCCCAACTATTAGAAGACGGTATTATTCGACCTTCTAGGTCCCCGTATAACTCACCCGTGTGGGTAGTACCAATAAAAATGGACGCCTCAAAGGAAAAAAAATACAGAGTAGTAATCGACTATAGGAAGCTAAACAAAGTCACAGTGGCCGACAAATACCCTATTCCCGAAATAAACGAGGTTCTTTCTCAGTTGGGTAACAACAAGTTTTTTTCGGTGCTTGACCTTAAAGCGGGTTCCATCAAATAAAATTAAAAGAGTCCGATATTGAAAAGACGGCGTTCTCAATAAACAATGCGAAATATGAGTTCACACGACTACCCTTTGGGCTAAAAAATGCCCCTTCTATCTTCCAACGCGCTTTGGACGACATCCTACGCGAGCACATAGGTAGAATTTGCTACATTTATATAGATGACATCGTAATCTTCAGTAAAGACGAAAAATCCCATTTTATGAATATCAGAACAATATTCGAAACTTTACAAAGGGCCAATATAAAATGACAATTGGACAAATGCGAGTTTCTCAAATCCAAGGTAGAATTTTTAGGCTTCGTCATTTCCGACAAAGGAGTGGAGACCAACCCAGAAAAAGTTTTGGCAATAGCCAAATACCCATGTCTGAAAACAGTCCGAGAACTGAGAGCCTTTCTAGGTCTCTCAGGTTACTACAGAAGATTCATCAGAGATTACGCAAAGTTGGCCAAGCCCCTAACTTCTATGCTGAGAGGTGTGGATCGACACGTTAACAAAAAAACCTCTCAGACAAAGGCAATCAATTTCAATCAAGAGGCAACAGAGGCATTTCGCAAAATAAAAAATTCTCTTATATCCAACGAAGTAGTCTTGAAGTACCCCGACTTTAGTAAAGAATTTCATCTCACCACAGATGCTTCCAATTTCGCAATAGGCGCTGTTTTATCCCAGAATAATCAGCCAATATCCTTTATTTCTAGAACACTCTCAAAGGCAGAAGAAAACTATGCAGCTAACGAGAAAGAAATGTTAGCCATAGTTTGGGCCCTTAAAGCCTTGCGAAATTATCTATATGGCAGAGCCAAAGTAAAAATCTTCACTGACCATCAGCCTCTTACCCATTCACTAAGTAGTTGGAATGGTAATCCCAGAATTAAAAGATGGAAGGCACTTTTAGAAGAGTACGACTACGAATTACTCTACAAACCCGGAAGAGATAATGTCGTGGCAGATGCTCTGTCTCGCATAACGAACCCCATTGAATTAAACTCAGTTAGCACCCAGCATAGCGACGAGAGTTCTAGCCACAACCTAATACCTAGCATGGAGGTGCCCATCAACGTTTTTAGAAATCAAATATTCCTTCATAAAGCAGATTCTTCCGAGTACAAATTTAGCATACCCTTTCCGACATTTCACAGGCATGACATTTACCGCCAGACATATGACAACGACGAACTAAAGACGCTTTTAAAAAAATATCTTAATCCCTCGGTTATTAACGGAATTTATACAACAGAAGATGTAATGGGCAAAATTCAGGAGATTTATCCAGATAATTTTGGTAGTTACAAGGTTAGATTTACCCAAAGAATGGTAAAAGATTTGACAAGCGAGGCACAACAGGAGGAAGAAATTATAAAAACACATTTCCGTGCTCATCGCAACGCGCTAGAAAATAAAATCCAACTGTCCGAACGATTCTACTTCCCAAAGATGAAGCAAAAGATAGAGAGTTTGGTTAAACAATGCGTAACCTGTAAAGAACAAAAATACGATAGGCAGCCAACAAATCCAAAATTGAAAGAAACTCCGATTCCAGAATACCCCGGCCACATTGTCCATATAGATATCTACTCGACAGAGGGGAAATTGGTTTTGACTGCCATTGATAAGTTTTCAAAGCTGGCACAGGGAAGGATTATAAAGTCAAAATCTATTGAAGACATAAAAACCCCACTAAGAGATTTAATTTTTTATTTTGGTGTCCCTAAATACCTTGTCATGGACAATGAAAAATCACTGAATTCCGCTTCAATTAAGTTTATGCTCGTTGATCAGCTTAAAATCGAAATTTTTACAGTCCCACCTTATAAGAGCACAGTTAATGGACAGATTGAGAGATTCCACTCTACACTGTCAGAAATAATGCGGGTTGTGAGAAAAGACAAAATTCACAGAACATTCGAAGAACTTGTTGACAGAGCCATCTACGAGTATAACTACACCTTTCATTCCGTCACAAAAAAACGACCACTAGAAGTGTTTTTTGGAAGAATAGTAACTACTGACCCAGAACTATACGAAAAGACCAGACTGGACGAAATAGACCGACTTAAACAAAAACAGAGCACTGACCTAGCATACCACAACAGGAGTAGGAAATCCCTAAAGACATACCAACCCGGTGACGAAATATTCGTGAAAGTCAACACTAGGTTAGGGTCGAAATTATCAGCAAGATTCAGGAAAGAGATTGTACACGAAAATAACGACACAACAATCACCACAAAAACAGGCAAGATATTACACAAGAGTAACATCAAAAACACTTAATTACAGGTGGTTGTCATGGACAACAACTGGGACGTACGGAGTCGACATAACGAACTACACAGACGCGCAAACTGCAACAATATACCTAGGACTAGGCAAAATACGTACCGCAACGACCAGAATTATTCACGTCCTCGATCTCGATCAGATAGAGAAAGCATTGGACACCATCAGATTTCACACAGAACAAGGGCTAAAATTTAGCAGCCTCTACCATACTCTGCACCACGAAATAAACCAAACCTATTCGATCCTCTACACCATAACCTCCACTTTTAATAAAAGAACCACCAGAGCCATAGACATGATAGGAACTGCATGGAAGTACGTGGCGGGAAGCCCTGACCACGACGATTTTATTAAATTGGAAGAACACATTAATAAAATAGTTTCAAACAATAACAAACAAATAATTATAAATAACCAACTAGAACAAAGACTAAATAGCTTGACTAGAATAACTAATAGTTTGACAAACACCATAAAAAGGGATGACAAATTTAATCATGATATTGCCATTAGCCTCCAAAACCAGATAAGATTAATCAAAGAAGAAGTTATTAATATTAAATACGCCATACAATGGGCAAAACTGAACATAATAAACACCTTTCTACTCGGTGAAAAGGAAATACATGAAATGGACAACATTTTTAAAATAGGAAATATGCCTTCTTTATCAGTCGAAGAGATGTTAGAATTCTCAGACGTGTCAATTTTACATAATAAAACTGTACTACTATATGTGGTGAAAATACCAAATTTGGAAGAAACAGATTATGAAAATATTTTAATCAAACCAATAATAAAAAACAACACAATTGTCAACACCCAATTTGGGGAAATTTTTTCGAACAAAGAAAATATGTACGGGATCATAAAGAATTGCAAGAGTTATAATAATATAAAAATTTGTCATAAGAATGAAATTGTAAACCTTAGAAATAACACTTGTTTGCCTAGGCTCCTAAAAGGAGAGAAATCGCTGTGTGAATTCAGTAACGCCGACCACATCGACAAAATTGAAGAAATCAGCAGCGGACTCATTATGCTCAACGACTTCAATGGGATTCTGACCTTTCGGCAAAACAACACAAGAAACCTGGCCGGATCTTACCTTATTAACTTCTGGAATGAATCCATCACAATTGACAACAGAGTGTTCACCAACCTAGAAACCACAGTACTAAAAACGGGCTCCCCAGTAATCCAAATCACCCCAGAGGAGACCAAGCGACTTAGAATATTGTCTCTGGAAGCTCTAGAATCCTTACACATCGACAACACCGAGCAGCTGAATAAACTACGCATAGCAGCTCACAGCTCATGGGTCTTCACTGTCATCTGCATTGTGGTAATACTCATCAGTATATTCTACCTCAACAAGAAGAAACAGCAAAAGATAATACTGCAAATGGCTCCTCAACCTCAACTCAAAGCGATACAAGACCTACAGCCACAAAGAAATGACCAACTACATTTCAACAATATACCATTCTTTTGATGCTATTTGGAGAAGACAAAACCGCTTGAGGACAAGCGTCAATTAAAGGGGGAGGAGTTAATAATAACAACATTAAAAGTACTCTGGTCAACGCTCCGATTCGGTTACACCAGCTTGCACTGCAGAATCAGCGTCTCGTCGGCTTCCGCCACATGCCAAGCCAGCGCAGTTGCAACATAGAATTCACTGTAAGTCAAATTGTGCTGACATGGCCAAGTTTCTTCAACGTGAGGTTCGCTGCATCGCCGACCGACGGGAAGCGCCGCTGCCAGCGTCACTGAAAGCGTCCACAGCTAGCGTAGGGCTAAACTTAAGTTTGTAAATTCAGTCTTAAATTTGTATCCAAACTAAAAGGTCTTAATTGACCGATGAATAAATATAATTTTTTCCAATAATTAAACATTGTGAAATTAACTTATATAATCAAAACCAAACACAAATAAAAGGAAAAATAAATAAAATTGCTGTTAAACACAAAGATAATAAAATTATGCGATACAATATTCATTAAATAATTTGAACTCATGCTAACCTGGCATCTATGTAAAGTCTTAAACACTGCACATGAAACCTCGATTTGAAAAATACAGTTGAAAGGTCAGAATTAAAACTAATGATTGTGGCAAGCAAACATTTTCTAAAACATTTTATCTTAGCTTTGTCCAATGCAATCATTTCGCTTTATAGATTTTAATTCAAAAGAGTCTATAAAATCAGTTATTTGTCGTGGCCAAAAGAATTTTCGAAATGTTCTTTATGATGTCCAAAGCGCTCAATCACTGACTCAACAGAAATCAGAAATTCCTACCCTTTGTATTTTATATCCGTGGTAAGGTAATGTCTCGAAAGTCGTTTAACCAAAAGTCATATGCGTCTATAAAATATTTAGAGAAGAAATGTATTGCTTCCCTAGTAATTGGGAATAATCGTGGATAGGTGACAAACTAAATGTTTACTTCTACCTATATTCCAAGCGCTTAATTACCCATATACCGCGTATGCAACAAAAAGTAATCATTTGTTTTACTTTTTTAAATGTGGCCAAATAAAGAATACTATATATTCTACTACCTTATCATCCAAACAGTTAATAAATAAGACAAATGATTTTATAAGAAAGTACGATTGAAAGAAAAGTGAGTAAAGAATTAAATTTAAAAAGTGAACACATTGTTATAAACAAAATGTTTTAAAACAATGAGGCCACACCTATTGGGTGCGATTTAATATTTATAATATAATTATAAATGTAGCGTGTAACGTCTAATCGCTTGCTCAGCGGCTACCAAGGACTGTTTAACTGTCTGAGACTGGCGCACGCTCAGTTTTCCGGCTCTAGCTCGTCGGCTTTGGGGTGGGAATCCACCCAGCTCAGAAATAAATATGTCGGGTGCTACTCTAACTATTACATTACAATATTAAAAAAATAAAGGGAGCGTGCTAGTTGCTAGCTAATAGAAAATTAGGGACAGACCGAAAAATAAAGTAGATATGGGATAGAATAGGTTAAAGACGGCGTTTATGTGCGATGTGCTATAACCACTGATGTGCTTGTGGATAAAATTCGCCCACCCAACCATGGTCATCATTGCCAAGCTGAAAACATGTTATTAATATACGGATGACCCCTTTTTTTTAAACCCTACACAGAAGCGTTGGCCGGCATGAGTTCAATGTTTACTTATATTTATTTCATAGTTACTTAATAGCTAATAATCAGACAAACAAATCATATGGCATCAGTACAAATAAATAGATTTTAGAACAGCTGTGACTTATGCTCTAGCTGTATTTTATTATTGCTTATGCAAAAAGAAGTATGAAAGAAAATATGAAAAAACTTAAGAGAAGTTTTATAATTGCAAGAATTAACGCAATCGATCAGAATAACTGGACATTATCCGCGTGAGAGCAGTACTCTTTCAAAAACTATTCGCTCTCTATTTAGCTCTTCCGATGCGAAGGCACAGAAGCAGGGAGTAAATTAATGCCGTTTTAAATATTTATTTCTGGCTTGACGTTGCTTAGCGCAGAAGCTTGAACATTATTAAAAACGTTTGGATAAAAAAATACAAGTTACAAACTTACCCCACTTCTAGCCGGTGATGAAAGCGCTTCCATTTGGGCGGTGGGCTAAATATGTGGCATTAAGTTATGCCTAACTGAAAATTCACTCACAATAACAAAAATAATTTAACACAAAAAAACTAAGCACAATTTACCTCTGCCTTCGCATAGCAGAATTATGTGACGGAGAAAAAAAGAAAAAAAATAAAATTAATAATAAAAAAAAATCATTAGATTACTTATATATATAAATACACGTAGTGCATTATTCTTTCTTTGAACAATAAACTAACACTATAACTTAAACACTATTTATTTGCCGGCGGTAACGCTGCACTTGCACTAATTCTGCAATGTCGCTATTCTTTCCGTACGCCGGTGCCGCTAGTGGTTGCGCTCTTTTGTTCATCCCCCCGTTTACTCAAATGAGGTTCAAAGTCCGCTGCTCATGCGCGGGCAAATTCAAATTCAGGGAATTGAGCCACTGCGAGTCGCTTCTTCGGAATTTGTTTGTTTTTTCGCAATATTAACTGCTACCGGCCACCAATAAAATTTGTTTGGTCTTACGCGCCAAGTCCTGTAACCAATTTTTTACTTACATGGACTGCCTACACTGTAACCGCTGCATTAAAATCTTACCCCTTGTCCTTGGCGCAGGTAAAGAAAAATATTAAATTTTCCTCGTTCCAATTTAAATTCGCTACGTTGGCACTTAAACAACAATATTTACACCACGTAGGTTAACGAAGTAAATTTTGAAATTTGGTTTAATTTGAAAAAATTTTAGGATTACAAATAGAAACTGCACTTTCACGTTTCACGGCTTCAACTCCACTGAAATTGTGATGGCGGCCTTACTATGATGGGACAGCGTCTGGGGAATTTAGAAATTCCAGAGAGAGGCTTTCTCCCTTTGCAACACATCCAACTCCCATTGCAACCCACAGCAAATTACGCTATCGTCAGCTAGGTGGCGGTATTAAGCCCAGCGCTTCTCAAACTATGCCTTAATGAGAAATATAGCTACAAGCGCCACTACAAATTTAACCAGCGAATTGCTTATTTCGGCCTTCAACTTTCAACCGTTGGCACATACGTGACCATAATATAATACGGTAGATAGTTGAGCATAATTAACAAAAAATATAAATCGCATGTCGAACTAATATTAAATAAAAGTGAACCGCTATTTAAAGTGTCAATTTATTGTCGTTTGATTTTGTTATACGGCATACGGCATCCCCCCCCCACGTCAATCTCAGCCAACCGTCGGCAGTTTTCGTTTGTTGCTTGCTCTCGTTGTTCTCATCAAATTCGCCGTTGTCGTTATAACATATGTACATATATACCGACATACTCGCATACATAACTTAGCTAATACATTGCTGTCGTGTTCGCGGCTAAGCTGCTGCATTTTTGTTTGCCTGCGCTTCGCATAATACATGCATAAGAATTAGCTGTTCTGCTAACGCACACAAGGCATTTGTATTAGAATTAGTCTTTTCGTTTGTCGCCACTTTCGCTGCTGCTTCCAAAAGTATTGCCTTCGACGGTCAGTCAACTGCAGTTCTTCTCGTTTTCGTTCGCACTGCTAGACGACCATCTGTTGCGCTCCCCTACACTTGCTGAGAACAGCATATTATTTTCGATTTCTCGTTTGTCACTCGACAATTTTCGCTCGATCAAAGTTTAAAACCTTAAATCAATATGAGTAAGGACTTGATCGAAGAACTTAAAAGGAAGCGCGAGGGCTGTATGAGGAGTATATGTCGTATGCAACGGCAATTAAAAGAAGGCTCGATTTCGTTAGAGCCAATCGAGTTAGAATGCAGGTTAGAGCTTCTAACAACTCATATAGAAACTGCAAATATATTGCAAAGCAAAATTGAAGCAAAAGATACAGAAGATGACTACCGTGAAGAGTTGGAAGAAACTTGCATTATGACCAAATCCTTATTAAAAGGCCAGCTGGAAAAACTAAGAAGAAAAAGCATCGACAATTCAAGTTCGGCTACTTCAAAAAAGCCAAGGTGTCGATTGCCAGCGGTCGCTCTTTATTTAAAAATTTCAGGAGTCTTTTTGAAACTTTTCTTCACAATGATGACACACTGCATGATATTGAAAAATTCAATCACTTAATATCATGTTTGGCTGGTGACACTTTAGGCACAGTTTGCGCCTTCCAAGTGACGGAAGACAATTATAGCAAAGCCATTGAAAGTCTAAAGCGGGTGTACGATAATGACTGCCTAATATTTTTCGATAACATATCGACACTTTTCAATCTGCAAAAGATTTCCCAGCCATCTGCGTCAGCTTTGAGAAGCCTGATCGACACTGTGTCGGCCACCTATGACTCACTTCTGTCAATTGGTGACGACAAGAAAATCGCTAATGCCATTTTAATTTATTTAGTTATGGGCAAAGTCGATCCTACCACAAAAAAGAAGTGGGAAGAGCAGCTCGACTACACAAAGCTCCCACTATGGCGAGATTGTGAGACTGCTCTTAACAGACGCTACCAGCAGACTCAAAAAGTCAAAAATGCTAGCAGGATAAATCATTCATTCGTTGCTGCCAAAAACGGACAGAATAACCTTTGTCAGTTTTGCAATTCAGCTGACCATTCAATTGGCAATTGCCAGGATAAATTATCTTGTCAGAGAAGCAAAGGTTTGACTTCGCTAAAGGTGCGCCTTTGTGCATAAACTGTCTTCGGCGAGGCCACACAGTAGCGAAGTGTAAGGCAAAGAAATGTAGCGTGTGCCAACGTTCTCATCACACACTGCTACATATTTATACTGCTAGCACAAATCTTCCGTTACCACCACCCTCTCAGCCACGTCTCATGCCATGCATGTGACTGCTTCGGATAGAGTGGTTCTTGCAACAGCAGTCGTGAGCGTTAAAACGAAAAGTGGCGATTTCGTTTTAGCAAGAGCATTATTAGATTCTGGGTCACAAGTCAACTTTGTGACTGAGGATCTAGCTCAAAAGCTACAGCTCAGATGAGAGGATACGTGTATGGTCTTGCGCGGCATTGGAGACACCATTGCGCGTGCCAAGAAAAGAATTCATACAGTGGTGAAGTCGCGTGTCAATTTTAACGAGTTTTCCACAGATTTTTGGATCTTGGGATCGATTTCTGGTTATCATCCCGATCAAGCGGTGAACACCAGCGGGTGGAGGGTCCCCAAAAATATTCAATTGGCCGATCCTCAATTCCATAAACCGCAAAAAATTGATATGCTAATTGGAGCAGAGTCATTCTTCGACTTATTGTCGGTAGGCCAAATAAAGCAAGGCCCTGAGTCTCCCACATTACAAAAAACGATTCTCGGCTGGATAGTGTCAGGCAGATGCTCTACTCAACCTACAACGAGTATAGAAGGAGCAGTGAATTTAAGTTGCCAAGAAGAACAATTACTTTCGATAGACTCAACGATACAAAAGTTTTGGTCCATTGAGGACTTGCCTAATAATTCGAAAGTTCTCTCACCTGAGCAACAGCTTTGTGAACAACACTTTGTCGATCTTTTAAATCAGACCCAAAAAATCTTGGCTCGTCGTATGAAATTGCGAAACGTCGTTTTTTGTCGCTTGAAAGGAGGTTGTCAAAAGACCCTCAAATGAAAAGCATGTATCTGGAATTTATGGACGAGTATGTTTCGCTCGGTCACATGTCCTCAACGGACAACAAAATTCCAGATACTCCACACTATTTTATTCCGCATCAGTGTGTCCTGCGGCCTCAAAGCACGTCGACCAAGTTGCGTGTCGTTTTCGATGCCTCTTGCCGCACGTCCACTCAGATTGCGTTGAATGATACCTTAATGGTCGGTCCAACAATTCAGGAGGAGATTTATTCTACGCTGCTTCGTTTTCGTTTGCGAAAGTTCGCCTTAGCGGCAGACATTAAAAAAATGTACCGTCAGGTGATGGTGCACGAAGCAGATAGAAACTATCAGCTCATAGTGTGGCCGAGATCCGCCTGAGTCTTTGAAATTCTTCAATGCGCTGCTGACCGCAGAAGAGCTCGGAACACTCCTGGCGAGCGTCGAGGCCACTGGGACCACTCAGCGCGGACCCCAGCGACGGCGAGGCGCTAACCCCGGGCCACTTTCTAATCGGGCGGCCTCTTCTGGCGACTCCGGCTCCACCGCTCCCGGTCATCGACAGCCAAACCTGCTTAAGGCGATGGCGCAATGCCTCGTGTCTCAAGCACAGGTTTTGGCAGCGATGGGCCCGGGAGGACATTTCGAGCTTCCAGGTGCGAGCGAAGTGGTTCCAGGAGGAACCCAACTTCCTCGTGGGACAACTTGTCGTGGTGGCCGAAGACAACGTGCCGCCACAAAAGTGGGTACTTGGCAGGGTCACCACAACTCACGCCGGGACAGACGGGAAGGTGCGGGTGGCCGACGTCGCCACGAGTAGCGGCAATCTCCGAAGGGCGATTCACCGGCTGACGCCAATGCCCGTTGAAGGACGATGTCCCTCCAAGGGGGCCGGTGTTGGCGCAGATGCTGCTTTAGATTAGGATAGTTTAAGAGAAATATTTGAATTTTAGTTTAGGGCGAAAAGAGAGCGCGAGAGCGGCCGTTTGCGGACGTCGCCTCGCGCCCTTTTTTCGCCGCCTTAGGCTTAGTTTAGCATGTAAGTCGAATTTGTAAAATAGAACTAAATAGAAGCACAATCGCCTCCGCATCGTTTAGTAATTTTCTATATTAAAGTTAAAGTTCAAAGCAAGCGTCCCATTTTTCTTCGTTTTTATACAATTTATATAAATTCATATAAATTTTCAAAGTGGATTTGTCGATTTATTCAATAACAATTTATAAGTATTAACATTTTATATATATGTTAAGATTTAAAATTAAAAATTCAAATATGATTAATATAACATAGTCTCAACTTAAAAGATAAGAAATCCTACAAAAAAGCTATACAATAACGTCTATAAATGCCCCCGACACATTGGGGGAATTTTATTTGCCAGTTGGCCAGCTATGCCCCGATTCACAGCCATATGTGGTCAGAGACATTATAGACCTAACAATCTAAACAAATAGTATGCAGAAGAGGAAAATTAATTCTACTTAGGAGCCAATTAGAAAAAGTAAGGAGTAGAAAGAGACAGAGGTAAAGAGGGAGAGAAAGGAAGAGGAAGAGAAAGGCGAAGAAAGAAACAGGGAAAGAGATGGAACAAGAAAGACAAAAGGAGAAAAAGGGAAATCTCCAACCCGGTGGGGGAAAGTTTTAAGCCAGTCCAGCCAGCTATGCCCCGACTCACAGCAGTATGTGGTCAGAGATTTCCACGGAGATAACTATAAAGAAGAACTTTTATAGAATAAAGAGAGAGTTCTGTTAAAAGTAAGTGAGAAAGCTCATTATAATTGGAACAAATGACTTAAAAACGATTGTGCGCAGCGTAATCGGTTGTGCACCTAGACAAGACGAATGGAAAATAATTCCTTGATGGTCTACAAGAAACGGAAAAATTAAGGCGACCTAAGAGGGAAGAGGAGTCAGCCTCACCGATGACCAACTTGTGAAGAAAAACTACTCCAAGAACCGGCCTACGATGTACTAAGGAAGGAAGGTTTATAAGCATCAGTCTACTAGAGTACGATGGCAAGCAGAGATTGGGATCTCAGCTGAAACCACGTAGAGCAAAAAGAAGGAATTGCTTCTGAACAGACTCAATACATTTTTGTTGCTTTCTATACTGCGGACACCAAACGCATGAGCAGTATTAAAGCACAGGGCGTACTAGTGCAGTGTAAAGAAGCTTAGTGGTATATGGGTCATTGAATTCCTTGGAATCAAAAAGAACCCCAAGGTCTTCAACAGTCGATATACGCTGCAATGGCACATTGTCAATCGTATACATAACTAGATGGGGCAAAGTTCGGTAAAATGTCATGAACTTACACTTAGCGCAATTGAGGTGCAAGTGGTTAGCTAAGCACCAAGATTGCATGCAGTTCAGATCATCCTGCAGGCGATGAAAATGAGAAGGGTCTTTGTGGGTCAGAATAAGTTTCATATCATCGGCATACATAAGAATATGAGAGTGTGACAAGGTAGAGGGGAGGTCATTAATAAATAATGTAAAAAGTAAGGGGCCAAGATGGCTACCTTGAGGCACACCTGATGATGCAAACACAGGCTGAGAAATGTGCGACCTAAGCAAGATCCGTTGGGTCCTATTTTTTAGATAAGACGAAATCCAACACAAAAAAGCGGAGGGAAATCCTATACGACTTAGCTTAAAGAGCAGAAGATCATGGTTCACAGAGTCAAATGCTTTACTGAAGTCAGTGTAAACGACATCAGTCTGCATTTTTAGAATAAATGCCTCATTTACCAAAGAAGTAAATTCCAGCAAATTGGTCGTAGTAGACCGTCTCTTAATAAAACCATGTTGAGCAGGAGATATGACAGATTTGCAGAGATGCTGCAAAGTGCTGCAAACTATAATAATAATAATTTCGGTATGGCAGACAACTTTTCAATTCCTCTGTAGTTTGAAATATCAGACTTACCACCCTTTTTATAAAGAGGAATAATAAAAGATTTTCTCCAAATAGTTGGAAAGATTGAGGAACCAAGTGATGTCAACAGCACTATACAAATAGCACCAATTAGTTGCTGCAATAAGTTCGTTTAGCAAAGAAAAATTTCCTTTGCGAAAGCACAAATTAGTATTTTTGGGAATAAGTGCTGGAGTAGAGGTAGGGTTTGAAATTGAGAGGGAGATTTGCAAAGTAGGGTGGTAAGAATCTTCAGGCAGTATAAGGGGAGAAGACCTACAGATAACTGTACTAGCAGTGTCGGTGACAAAGACGAGATCAAGCATTCTGCTTAAGTGATTAGGTATAGAATTAATTTGGAACAATGAAAGGTCAAACAAGCAGTCTAAACAGGCATGCTCTGCCGAGGGTACCAGATAATTAGACTGATTGAAGAATAACCATTCAATGTTAGGCAAATTAAAATCACCTACCACAACGAACGCGTCACTGTCACGTAGGAGATTAGAGATTCCTTTTATACAGGTTATATGTTCCATATAGACCTGTATATCAGAAGAGGGAGGTATATAAGAACAAGAGATGTATAGTGTAAAAGACGGAAAAGATACTCTTACAGCAACAAATTCAACATCATTAGGTACATTTACATCAATTATTTCCGACCGATAGGAGGAATTGACTGCAATCAGTACGCCTCCGCCACGTCGAGCCGGACGATCTCGTCGAAAGATACAAAAATTATCTGATAAAATTTCGTTATCAGAAATCGTGGGATTTAACCACGTCTCTGAGAACGCAATAATATCAGATTCGAACGAAAAACTACTAAGAAATAAACTACTGAGCTTGGACACAATACCCCTAACATTCTGATATAGAATGTTTAACGAAAGTGGATGAGCTCCTAGTTTTTTGAAGTCGAGATTGAGGTTGGCTGCGAAGGTTGGCCAGCAGACTATAAGTTGACCGGCATAGAGCGAGCTCGTTTTTTCTACCTAAACTCATGTACAATCATTTGTGGCGGCCAAAATGTTGGGTCACAAATAGTTGTAAATGATTCAGGCGGTACACTTATTTTGAACGAGGCTATTTCTTGGGGCTCGGAAAAGCTAAACTTAGAAATAGATACAGCAGCTGTCGACTTACTTGCGATATAGTCAGCGATAGTCTCACAAAAAGTACCAGGGGATAACCGAGACACGAAAACTTGCTTTCTAGGAGCTACCACTGTAAGAGACGGGGGCAGAGGAAGGGCTGGGACTGCCGCACCTTCTACAGCTCCTGAAGAAACTATAGGAGGTGGTGCCGACGTTTTAGAAGAAGCCCTTGTTCTTACAGGTTTAGATATATTAGGCACAGGAGGAGCTACCAACGGGGCCAACATAACATGAGCCGGCGAAGGCAGAGGGGAAATTTCAAATAAATTTCCAGGCGAAGTAGACTGTAATAATATGCGTTGTTTCCAATTTGGTTTTTATTCTTTTTATTGCTTTGTCCCAACACTCAAACTTAAAAACTTAAACTTTGACTGAATTCTTACATTTTTACTTAAAGTGAACTTAGCTAAAGCCTCGTAGCTGCACTGCCAGAGACGCCGGCTGCGGAGCGGCCGCATTATGTACTTTACTTATATACTTGTACTCAGCGCTGTTGGCAGTGAGAGTGCGAGGGAGAATGTTATGTGCACTTGAGGTGGCTGACACTAGTTGCACTGACGCTGCAGAATTTTTTTTTTTGAGGCATTTATTGTGTAGCTTATACAGCTTAAAAAAAAATTCGCACTCATTAACACAACGATCACTACCAACAGGATATTTATCATTTCTACATCTACTTTCTGTGATTCCACCTTATTGACAATTCCCGCAGTGGAATCTACTACCTATCAAACCCATTTTGGGTATATTACTTATTTTATTGGTAACTATGCCACTTTTATATGGCTTATCTATTTCTATCTGATCTATCTTACTTATACTATTGCTATTCTTTCATACTATTGAAAAAAAAAGAAATTGACAATTTTCCTGCCTATTTGTTCGTACAGCTTTACGGGCTGTACTTCTAATCGGGCAGAAAAGGTTCCGCTCAATTTTACAATTTTCCTTATTAATTATTTTACAATTTGTCTTATAGGCTATTTTAGAATTTTTGTATCTTAAATAGGTTTACAAAAGTTTTTTTTTAACAATTAACTTAATTTTCTATGTATCTCCATCCATGGTTCCCAAATTTGATGTATTCTCCAGCATCAGCTGGGCATTGCCGGAATTGGCACGCTGATGCTCTCTCATTGGCGCAGGTGGTGGTTTGCCTCCCGCACTTGTCGCTATTTTGATGTGGTGAATTCCCGCATCAGCTGGGCGTCGCCGGTGTGGCACGCTGATGCTCCCTCGTTGGCGCAAGGGGCGGCCTGCCTCTCGCACTTACAGTTGTCGTCGGCGTTTTTCCCAGCGCTGGTGCAAAAGGCGGTCCTATGCCTTTCGCACTTATCGAGCCACTATTTCATTTCGTCGGGGCTGTCTTCTGAAGGATTCCAGTTAGATTCTCTGGCATCTTTCTTAGGAGCAGGATGTTGGAAAATTAGTTCATTTGTGTATTTATTGTAAGTGGCACAGGGTGAGCGAGTTTTCATTAGTGACTCTGACTAGTATTAGCTTTTTTTTTGTCATTTAAATCTTGATATTCTTTACTTTTTTTGTGTTCTCATTTATGTTCTCACTCAGCCCTGTACTCATTCAGTATTGTATCCTCCGACCAGATCCTTTTCATCCTGTCCTGCTTCAGTTGCCTTCATTGAATTTTGAATTTTCCTGCTTTTCCTCCTTCTCTTTATATTCCATAATTTTGAGACACTGTTACTGGACGAGTCATCTCTTCTCCAGGTTGAAGTTGCTCCAGATCCGTTTGAAAGTACTTGCGCTTCACGTCAAAGTCCATAATGCTAGTATGATTGGCTAGCATTCTCGTTATCACTTTTGTAATATTTTTAATGTTGGTTGTTTTTTATAATATTTTCGTATGTACCCAACTTTTAATCACAATAATGCAGAAATGTATACTATAATTTTTTATATCTACAATCGGAGGTGCGATGATTGCACCTGTCACGGTCGCCATGTAATAATATGCGTTGTTTCCAATTTGGTTTTTATTCTTTTTATTGCTTTGTCCCAACACTCAAACTTAAAAACTTAAACTTAGACTGAATTATTACATTTTTACTTAAAGTGAACTTAGCTAAAGCCTCGTAGCTGCGCTGCCAGAGACGCCGGCTGCTTATGTATGCACACTACATCTCCCTCCTTTTGAAAAATAACGTAATATTATGAAGTTATTTTCTAAATTATTTATCTATTAATTTCATATATATCTAGTGATATATATATAATTTTTTTATTTTTTTTTATTATTATTGTAACGTTGTTACTCTGCCGCGGGTATGCTCGCCGGCCAGAGTTTGCTGAAATAAATTAGGCACCCCAAAGTGCCGAGGTGTCCACCAAAAATGTGCAAAATAAAGAGGGCGGTATGCCAAGAATCTTCACAACGTGTCTTTTCGTAAAGTTTCTTTAATACAAATAATAAAGAGCGCTTCAGTGCGCGTTGGACAGAAGTCAAAAGAATACTAAAACTAGAACAGAACTTAAAATTACTCGCCTTCATGGCTTACTACTACTTACAACTACTTGTTAACTTATAATTACTCAGCATCGTAATGACGCGCGGCTGCCCGCTACGCAACGCGTCATTACACGTCCCCCCTTCCTGAGCGGAACACGATCCGGTTGAGAGGGGTGGCTGCCCGGAACTGGCAGTTCCGGGGGTCCCGATCGAATGCCATCTGCTTCTGGGTCCTGCGCCACTCTTCCAGGTCCACGTAGCCCCTGTCCGCGTCCATGTTTCGTCACTTTTGAATTTATTTTCTTTTCCTAAAATTTGCGACGCGCCGGTTTCCACGTGTATTCTCGTTGTGACAGCTGTTTTGTTAGCGCTGCCACCTCCCGCGGTCCGCCAGTTCTACCCATGCCTGGCGGTCTATCGTCGGTGTTACCACTCGCAGACTTGTGCGATAGTGGCCGGTGCTGCCACTGCTGCCACAAGCTTTGTCTAATTATGTTTTTAGGCTTACATGGGCATCTTCTTCGGCCAGAACGGCCGCTTTGCCGCTCCCGCTTGGGTGGACGCCGGTTGTATTGCTGTTGCTGCTGTCGGTGTGGCCGCTACGACCCTGGTTGCTATAACTGCTGTCGTGGCTGTCGTGCGGCTGCTGAGACCGCGGCTGCTGTCGTCGTGCTCGTTCACATGGCCGATGTTGTTGCCCGGACTGCCGCCGTGGCTGCTTTTGTTGACGCTGGAGAGTGGCCTGCTGTGTTCGCTGTGCCGCTGTCGTTGGCATGGTGGCCATCCTAACGTGGCTTCCGTCGTTGCTGCCTTCGTCGGCCTCGCTGTCCTCTGCATTCACCGCTTTCAAGTCCCGTACGTGTGCCGTTCTACCTCTGCCACCCGCTACTGGTCGCACGCGCACTATGACTGGGGATATGAATTCCCGTACCGTGAATGGTCCATCGAAGCGAGGCGCCAACTTGGCCGCAAACTGCTCGGCCAGGTGGTTGGACAGGTGGTGTTGCACGAGCACCTCGTCGCCCAGTTTGGGTCGCCACTCGCGTCTTCGCAGGCTGGCCACCCCTTGGTTTCTTCTTGCTATACGGGCAACAAACTGTAGCAGCGTCGCGTGTGTTTCTGGGCTACCTGGTGCTGCCTCATGGGCGTCAGGATTCCTGCCGTACAGTGTGTGTGGATGCCGTGGTTCTCTCCCAAATAGGATGAAAGCCGGTGAGTAGCCCGTTGCGTCTGAAATTGCTGTATTAATGGCCAAATGTGCTTTCGGCAGTTGTTCGTCCAACGTGTTGTGCTGCCCGTCCGCCAGCTGGGCAATCAATGTTTTGACCGTTCTATTGGTCCGCTCCGTGGGATTCTCCTGAGGTGTGTATGGTGCCGTCAGTTGTTGCTGTATGTCTGCCTCGGCGAGGAACTGCTTCAGCGCGCGACTCGTAAACTGGGCTCCATTGTCTGTAATGAGCTTTCTTGGTGTGCCAAACCGCGCCAGAATCCGCTCTCGTAAGGCCAGCTTCACTGCTTCACTGAACTTATCCACCAGGACCAGTAGATACGCGTTGCCTCGTTTGGACCGCGGCAGCGGCCCCACAAAATCGGCGCAGACGACGTCCCACGCTGCCTCCGCTGGTTTGAACTGCATCTTGCCTGCCGTCAGCTGTTGCTGGGCTTTAAAGCGTTGGCACAACAGGCACTGGTGTACATATCGCTACGTCGCGATACAGACCAGGCCAGTGGTATCGGTCTGCAACGCGTGCACAGGTTCGGCGTACTCCCATATGGCCCGCCGTTGCGTCGTTGTGGCATTCTCTCAACACCTCCTGTCGTAGAGGCGCGGCCACGCATAGCCTCCATGGTGACAGCTCATTTCTCCTAGCACGTGGGCGATGCGGCGGTACAGCCTGTCGTTCTGTATGGCGTAATCTGGGTACTTGCTGGGACTCTCCAACACCGCTGCCGTCAGCCGCTGTAACCATTTACAAGTTGGCGCTGCCTCTAACTCCACGTGTGCACGGCCGGCCACCTCGCGGGGCTGTCGTGACAGCGCGTCGGCCACCACGTTCAAGGATCCTTTCCGGTACTGGACATCGAAGGTGTACTGCTGTAGCTCCAAGGCCCAGCGTGCGATGCGGCCGGTGGGGCTCTCGATCGAGTTGAGCCAACGCAACGCCAAGTGATCGGTCACGACAGCGAAATGGTAGCCTTCCAAATAGTGTCGCAGCTTTCGGATTCCCCAAATAATTGCGAGGCACTCCTTCTCCGTGGCGCTGTAGTTGTATTTGGCCTGGCGCAGCTGCTCCAAAATGTGCTGGATCGGCGGAATTGGGTACGCATCTGGTTCTGAGCGTTCGTTCAGCTGTCGATAGTCGATGCACATCCTCCAGGCGCCTGTCTTCTTGCGAACCAACACGATGGATGCGCTGTAGGCACTGTCGGAGCGATCGATGCAGCCCTTTGCCAGCAATTCGTCGACTTCTTGATTGATCACTGCCTGCATGGCCGGATTTCGGGGGTAGTACCGCTGTTTGATGGGACGCTCGTCTTTCATCCGGATTGTATGCACCGCCGCCGACGAGACTCCTGTGATGCTGTCAAAGCTTGCCAGTTCCCCCTCGAGGAACCTGGCGGCCGTCTGGGTCTGCTGCTCTGTTAGGTGGGCGGCTATAGTGAGCCCCGCCTGTTCGCTTGTCACCAAGGCTGCATGTCGGGCTCTGCGATTTCGCCTGCAGGCGTTGCGCCAGCCTCGGACTCGCGAAGCTGCGTGTCGCTCCGGTGTCCACGACCGCCTCTATCCGTATACCATCGCAGTCTACTGATAGCGCGGCCGCTATCCTGCGTGTCGTTGTTAATTGGAATTTGCCTGCGTGGGCTCGCCGGCTGTTGATGTGGGACGAGCCCCCCTGGCGTTTCCCGTTGCGCGTCGGCAGCAGTCGTTCGCACGCACCCCCATCTTACCACAGTCCCAACAGTAGAGCTGTTGAGTGTTTGGGCACGCGTCCATACTGTGCCCTCCCATCCCGCAACGTCTGCAGATGGGTGGGCGACGATGCGTGTCCTCTGGGCCAACGGCCACCGGCTGTGGGATCGGCGTAGGGTGTGTGGCGTTCGTCTCATCATTGCCGGCCGCCTGTGACCGTGCTAAGACTGCTTGGTACACGCCCTTTGCCGCCTGTACGTACCCATCAAATGAGCTCACTTTTTCGCCTGCCAGGCGGAGATTAACGCGTATTTCTGGTAGCCCATTGGCGTGGACAAGTCTCAGCTGCTCCTCTGCAGTCATCTCCGCGCCGCGCATCAGTCGTTGCATCGCTCGGACATACTCGATAGGGCCCTCTGATGCGCCCTGGACCCGGCTGTATGCTTCCCGCCGGCACTCTTCTATGTGGGGACCCGCTGGATACTCCTTTAGTAGGTCTTGGCGGAACTCGACCCACCGTGGTGCCAAATTCCGCCTTGACCACTCCCACTCCTTCGCCTCGCCAACCACGACTTCCGGTAACACGGTCACCAACTCATCTAATCGCACGTTGCTCATCTCTGCCTCATCTTCCAGATCCCGGAGGAACGTTCTTGGGTCCCCGCTGCCGTCAAATCGGACGCCCCACTGGGCTACCTGTGTCCGCAGCGCGGCCCGTCTGTCTCGTTCGGCTGATGTTGGCGCCTGTTGTTCTGCCACCGCCTGCGCGCTCGCGAGCGGCGGCGCTGGAGTCGGTGCTGTTGGGTCATTTTCGCCAGGCGCATTACCAGCAGGCGCAGCAGACGCGGTGGAAGCGCAGACCTGGCTCGACAGTTTCTGGAAACCATCCTCCATAGCCTGGGCCAACCGGTGGGTGTACTGTGCCAACGCAACTGTCACCGAATCGGCAATCGCTTGTGCCAGGTCCGCCGTTGAGAGCACTGGAGCCACTGTTGGCATCGCTGAGGCTGCCGTGGGCTCGGTTGTGGCAGCTCCCGGCGAGGCCGCGACCGCTACCGAAATGGTCGGCACTGTCGCAGGAGTTAGCGGTGTCGTGTTTGCCCCTCCGGTACGTCCTCTTGTTTTGGGACTCCCAGCCGTCCGCCGGGCACCGGGCTCAACTGGCCTGTCGCCGCGGTACGCGACGACATGTTTTCGTAATATGCCGCTAGTTCTTCCAGGCGGGTTCGGTACTCTTCTTGGGCCGACTTCACGAACGTGGACAGCCGCGCCCGCAACGCCTCCACGTTGCCGGTCTCCTCGATTTCGAACTCGCGCAGCACCGCGCTGAGCTCTTCCTTCCGCAGCACACGTATCCAGCTCGTTCGTAGCATCGTAGGTCCACGCTCTCTTCCCTACTTGGTCGGATCTAACCTCAAACTTCTTTGGGGTCCCTGCTCGGGCGCCACTTGTAACGTTGTTACTCTGCCGCGGGTATTCTCGCCGGCCAGAGTTTGCTGAAATAAATTAGCCACCCCAAAGTGCCGAGGTGTCCACCAAAAATGTGCAAAATAAAGAGGGCGGTATGCCAAGAATCTTCACAACGTGTCTTTTCGTAAAGTTTCTTTAATACAAATAATAAAGAGCGCTTCAGTGCGCATTGGACAGAAGTCAAAAGAATACTAAAACTAGAACAGAACTTAAAATTACTCGCCTTCATGGCTTACTACTACTTACAACTACTTGTTAACTTATAATTACTCAGCATCGTAATGACGCGCGGCTGCCCGCTACGGAACGCGTCATTGCATTATTTTCGATGGAATCATAGAAAATGGATGTATATGTTTTTTTATTTATTTATTGATATTTATATATATTTATGCTTGTGTATGGCCATACTTCAAGTTACGAATTAAAAATCTTTAACCTATCCTTATGTACTGTTTGTTTTTTGTCTTTATTATTTGATATTAATATGTTATTATTTTCTTCTACTTTTTCTACCTTATATGGTCCTTTATATTTAAAATCTACCTTGTGACCTGTTTCATTTTTCATTAGCACCTGGTCTCCTATTTTTAACTTCAAATCTAAACTATTCTTGTCATAACTAATTTTCTGTTTATGTTTATTTGACTCTAGCATTAATCTTGCTCTTTTCAAAGCTTGTTCTATCCTAAACTTAGATTCCTTAGCATAATCTTCTATATTGTAAAGTGATTCTATTCTATCTATGCTATTGAAATACTCTGGTAAATTTGAGGTTCTGCCAAAAACTAGCTCATATGGACAATAATCATGTGCCATTGAGGGTGTAGTATTAAAAGAGTATACGAAGTACTGTAACCACACATCCCAATCTGATTTGTCGACTGAGATGTATGACCTGATGAACTCATTAAATGTTTTGTGGCTTCGCTCCACGGTTCCTACAGTCTGGTGATGATGTGCAGTAGATGTTATGTTTTTAATATTTAGATTTTTACATAAATCTTCAATTATTGAATTTTTATACTCTGTTCCCATGTCCGTAATGAACGTCTTCATTGGACCGTACTTCAGAATAAAATTTTCAAATATAGCCTTGGCTACTGGCTTTGCACTTTTGTTCTCTATTGGTATGGCTACAAGGTATTTTGTTAAATCGCAGATTAAAGTTACTGCGTATTCATTTCCTTTTTCGGACCTAGGTAGTGGACCGATCGTATCCGATTACCCTATCGAAAGCCTTTATTGGCGTATTTGTTATTATTAATGGAGCTCTGGTATGTTTAGTGGTTTTCAACTTTTGGCATTTTGGACATTTTTTTATATAATTTGTAATGTCTCTTGTTATATTTTTCCAGTAATAATGCCTTTTTATTTTTGCCATTGTTCTGGCTATACCCGTATGGCCTCCTTATATATTTCTTGCTGTCTGGCAAAATACCCTTATCAGTACAATTATGGCCCAAAAAAGTTACCTCGTGCCTGAAGAATGAGCACTTTTCGGGGTGCAATTTAATGTTGTGTTTTCTACACAAATCAAAAACGCTTGTAAGATTCTTAAACATATGTTTTTCTGAACACCCGATGACAATCAGGTCATCCATATATAAGAATGCCTGAGTGGGTTCTATACCCGAAAATGCGATTGTCATCATTCTTTGAAAGGAATTTGGTGCTATTTTTAAACCATATGGTAATCACGTTACCTGACATCAGATCCAAACATGAAAAGTACTTAGCTCTACCCAATTGATCGAGAATATCATCAATTCTGGGCAATGGAAATTTATCGGACAAGATTTTTTTATTGATCTGGCGATAGTCAATCACCAAACGCCATCTTTTACTATCAGAAGCCGGCAATGAGATCTTTGGAACTATCAATAATAGGCTATTATATTCTGAGACTGACGGTTCTACTATTTTGTCTCTTATTAGCTTCTCGACTTGCTTTTCTACCTCTTCTTTTTGGCTATGTGGAATTCTATAGTTCTTAATATAAACTGGTTCATCATCTTTCATTCTTATCTTTTGTTTGTAGAAATTATTGGTTGATATTGATTCGGTTTCTATTCCCAATACGTCGATGTACTTGGTGCATAGCTCCGTAAGAGCGTGCTCAAACTGTGGTGGGAAATTTTTACTTAGTTTGTCCAAGACCTCAATGTGACTGCTGTTCATATTTGTTTCTATTATTTCATAATTACTCAATGGTTCAAAATTTACTTCGTTTAACTGAATGATTGCTTTTTTATCTGTGGTATTCAAAATTCGGACAAAAATATTTTTAGAGTCTGCAATGGAGTTTCCAATGTATACTCCGTTTTGAATTTCTTGATTTGGTATGAATATATACTTGCTTGTAGTATTTATGGAAATTTTTCTGGTTTTTTGGTTTTTTTCTGATCTTGCTGGAAAAATTGTGAAACTATTTTGAAGTGTATGATGTATTGGGATTTTTATTAAGTGATCAATATTATTAGGTCTCAGTATGAGCCAATCACTCTCCTGATTTAAGTCTATTTGACAATTATATTTCTTCATAAAATCTGTAACTATTATTCCATCACATGGAATCGGGAAGTCTGAATCTACTATATGAAAGTCATGAGGGATGGCATAGCATGTTGATAGGAGTTCTGTCATTGCCGATCCTTTG
>NW_022060698.1:0-98595 GCF_003285725.1 Scaptodrosophila lebanonensis | reverse complement strand
TACATATGTACAAGTTTTGTTGTTATATTTTTTTTCGTCGTCTTCAAAATGATTAATGGAGCGACTGCATTAGTTTTTATAGCCCGTACCCAAAGGGTGAAAGGCTATACTAGTTTTGTGCGCATGTATGTAACACACAGAAGGAGGCGTGGCAGACCCCACAAAGTATATATATTCTTGATCAGGATGAGAAGCCGAGTGGATATAGCCTTGTCCGTCCGTCCGTCTGTCCGTCTGACCGTCTGTAACCGTGATGTAAATGTATGCTGTTAAAACTGAACATAAACATGTATTCTAATTTAATTTAATTAATTCATTCATTCATTTTTTTTTTAAATTTATTTTTTTTTTTTAATTTTTCTTTTTTGTGGAGAGTGGCTATTTTACTGTCGGGCTTGCTCGACTGTAGCGTTCTCTCTTGTTTTGTTTTTTTTAATGGCCCCTGCCCAGATCAGTGTTTAAACCTAAAGAAAAGAAAAAATTTAAACCAGAATACTTATAATGGCAAAACCCAAACTCTCCAAAAGACATGTGTAAAGTGAATCAAAGTCAGCATTAACTACTTCTATATAAACCCAAAGAAATACATTCAAGTAATGTATTTAAGTGAGTCAAAGCTGAATATCAAATAAAATTAAATGAAGTGATCTAAGCATTTAACTGAAATGCATATACATATATGACTATCCATATATAGTATATGTATATAAATATATATATAGCATGCACTTACATCTAGCACATATTCCCAACAACAACAACACCATTGCTGGAGGGCCCTTCATCGCTGGAGTCTGTATGTAAGTTTATATTCCGTTTTGCTATCGCTTCTTATCTTGTTTGTAAGTCAAGGTTAAATTGACATATTTACGGGAGCGTATATATTGAGCTTTTGCTATGGCTCGACTTGAGTGTCAATTTAATTTCGGCTACTACTAATAATTTCTCTTATACTAACATGTCTTTGAGAGCGCCAAATATCAGTAAACTTCAACAAGCCAAGGTCAATGCACCTTGAATGCGCTGATCGCGGTACTGCCCTACCTCACTATCACTCATGTGAGCTTTTAGTTTAGTTTTGTTTTTTTTTTTTTCATTTAATTGTCTTTAAATAAACTGCTGCTGATTCGGGTAGCTAAATTTTGAATCGACATTACTTTAACGCATAAAGAATAACCTGAAAATAAATAACATTAAGCGTATATGCACACACACTTTCTGATTTCCCAATACATTTTTTCCAATTTTTCTAGATTATGAAAATATTAAGCCTATGTTCTTTGAATTATATATATAAATAACTACTTGGTTTAAATTTTTATTTTTTTTTACTCATACTAAATAAGTTTTCTTCAATGAATTATACCTATTATGTTTGCATTGTCATATGAATTTATCCTGCTAATAGATTAATAATTTGTTTGCTAGCCAATGTATATCTTAATAATTAATCATGCGTATATTAATTTTGTTTAAAATGAATTAGTAAAGTTTTATTTTCTGGTGACATGGTGACGTAAAACTAGCTAGAACATTTACTATAGGGGAACTCCATAAACAATACTCGCATTGGAGCTTGGTTGGGTGGGTATAGAACGCGAGCATCGACTTCCATCTCAAGATCTCGCAAAATAGCTAGACATATTTTCTGATGCAAGAAGCTATCACCTGTACCGTCAGTTTCCCTCTCCCATTTAATTGGCCTTTGATTGTTTTAGTTGTTTTGTTGGAAGTAGGCCTTCCAAAATTTAGTTTTCAGCAGGGACCCTATAATAATTTAATTTATGTACTTAGAGTCTTCAGGACACAGCAAACCCACCCCACCCCGAAAGAGCTAAGGTATCAAAGGGTCCCGACCTCCGCTGTGACACCGTCGGCTCACGCTATCTGGTTTTTGTTGTTCTTACATCTAGCCAGGATACTTCAATGAGTAGTATATTACATAAATTTATGGCGCCCAACGTGGGGCTGCTACTGCTTGTGAATAACAAAAGTTATATACATTTAGACCACAACATGTGTGGCGGCTGCTGCATGTGAATAAATAAGGGTACGATGGATTAAGAACATAATTGAAGTGAAGTCCATTTATTCGCAGTAGTAACTCTTCCCAAAATTTTTCGAAGCTGTATTTTGCAATATAGAGTTCATTATGACTGATGGCAGGCACAACATAATGTTCTTTAAGAGTTGTGATTACGTTACAATACTTCAGAATATACGTACTGGAACCTTGTATTTGAGTGCGATCGGATGCCTTGCCGACGTTTAGTTTGTTGTGTATTGACTTAATCAAATTCGAGTTGTAAAATCCTAAACAGATAGAATAACATCGCTATCACACTGCTTCGGAGTTTTAGCTCGTTTTGTTTTCGATTGCTTTTTGATTTTGTCTAGATTTTGAGCATTTTGAGTTTTTTTCTGGAATCTTGCGTATTCAGCTAAGATTGGATACCCTGCCGATTGTCACTGTGAGAGCCTTTTCATTGATCAGGTATTCAAAAGTTTAGTAGATATAAAATTGCGTCACCTTCCTTTCGGATCGTAAGATTGATAAATGGTTGTTAGTGTTTATCTGGTGATATTGGACTCCCTTTGTTTCTGGAATAGATGTATCATGCTGCTTCGGCATATCGCTACCGAGCAAGGGCGGTCAATTGAAAGGGTACATACATAGCCCGTTTTATTTATCTTTTTATAAATGCAATAGCCCATATAAAATAAAATAAAAAAAAAATAAAAACACTACTTCTTGCACTTGAATAATGTCTAGTTGATTTTTGTTCTAGTTATTATGTCAACCAAAAATGTCATATATCAGAAAAAATATATTAAAAAGTATTATGCCTATTGAACATAGTCCCCAAAATGCGCAATCCTCAGCGGATACTGCCGCAAGGAATTGCAATATTTGTTGTCAGTTAATGACAAATACGCAGTCATGTTTTATTACAAACTGTAAACACATTTTTCACAAACATGTCTTGAAAGTTGGTTAGAGTCTCACACTGAATGTACCAATTGTTCCACTGTGCTAGAAGTCCAACAATTTAAATTGGTTATAGGATATTGCTCTCCACAACCTAAGCAAGTAGATCCTATATGCCCTGGTCCAAGTCGTCGTCCGGTCACTAGAAATTTGGCAAAAAGCATGAGAGATGCTCAAGGCCCTGACGAAGTTATTGATCCCCGTCCTCTGGACGTGAGCGATGCACCAGTGCCAGAATTAGATGCCAGTCAAGTTACAGTTGCAGCAGACCCTCCTCCACAGCGAATTGCAAACACTAGGAGAAGAGGTCGTCCCAATCGTGTCGGTCATGTACGTGAACAGCCAGTTAATTATTCTACTATACAAGCTATGATTGAACAAACTGTATCTAGAGTAATGTCCTCTTTGAATGTGAGCCCTGTTTCGAATGCTAATTCGTCACAATTAACGACAGCCGCAAGATCGTCTAATAGTCGTACTTCAGTTCATCCCAGTAAAGTGGCAGAGGTAATACAGAAGTGGAATTTGCACTTTGATGGTTCTTCGGATGGTTTAGGGGTCGAAGAGTTTATTTATCGCGTAAAAGCGCTTACCGATGAAACTCTCGATAGCGATTTTACTGCATTGTGTAAACATATGCACATTCTGTTCGTAGGAAGAGCCAGGGATTGGTATTGGCGATACCACAAACAAGTGGATCACATTGCCTGGACAGATTTTTGCCTTTCATTACGACAGCAGTACAAAGAGTACCGATCAGAATTTGCAAGCAAAGAACAAATACGGTCTCGCAAACAGAAATCAGGTGAAACTTTTCTAATTTTTATGAAGCTGTAATCGCATTGATTGATAAATCTACGATAAGGTTTGAGGATGAAGAATTGATTGAAATTCTTTAAAATAATTTGCTCCCAGAAACCCGCCATAATTTGCTGTATCAGCCTATTCATTCCATAGGTCAGCTACGTAGACTTGTACAAATGCACGAGAATCTGGTGAGCGAACTCAGTTGTCGCGCGGAGGGAAGACAAAGAATAACTCCAGCTATACCGCGTCGTCAATGTTATGCAGTTGAGGAGATTGAAGTAGAAGAGCACACTGATCCTGACATCGATTTAAATATGGAAAATGAACTCGCCGCTATTCGCAATGTAAACATTACCTGTTGGAATTGCGATGGGCAAGGCCATGTATGGGAAAATTGCTTGGCAGAACGCCGAATATTCTGTTACGGATGTGGAGCTCTCAATGTTTATAAGCCACAGTGCCGAACTTGCAATCGTCGTCGTTCGGAAAACCGCCAGCAGGGTGCATCCAACAACAGCCGGATGCCCCCAACCAATTAACTGAAAATGTCAACAAGGACGCCACAGATCCTCTTGCTCCTAATGCCTTTTTTTGTTAATCTTATATATTGTCCGTGTTGAGGCAACCAACAAAAACCTTGACATACCGCAGTGTAAGCGATGTCAACGTTTTGAACACACCGCAAAATTTTCCAAACATAATCCCAAGTGTGTTAAGTGTGGGAATGACCACCTGCATAAAACACATTGATACACTTCCCACATGTGCTAATTGCAAAGGCTCTCATACAGCCAACTATTCTGGTTGCCCTATTTTAGCGGCACTAAAAGCCAGACGTAACAAATTCCACCAGCTTCCGGCTCGAACTCGTGCACTGCAACTTGCATCAGCTCCACATAGACAGGCCGAATTTCCTCCCCCGCCTAATCCATCAAAGGCCAGACAAAATATTCAAGTTGCGGATGGATCTTTTAATACGGTATTTACTAATTTCGTTAAAAAAAAAACCCTACTCCACCAGCAGAAGGCAGCCTTAAAAAGCCGGTGGCTCAACTTACAACATATGCCGACATGGTGCGCTCCCTTAGTACCAAACATATTCTTGCGGATATTCCGTCTCAATGGCATGGGGAAAAAATTCCAAGAATATTGGGAAAAACTGCAAACAACCCTTCAACTTCACAAACGATACGCTCTCAGCAAATCCCTACAGTCTCCCACAACAAACTTTTTAAATTTTCCTGAAAAAGAATTCAGAACCTACGTTTCGAACAGTTTTGATTACATGCAGCATCAAATTACCTGCTTACAAAATCAGCTAAAGGCCTCTTTTGCCAGGATGGAGCAGCTTGTTCTCTCGCTTTCTAACCACAATGAATAACACAATCAGATTGTCAATTTGGAACTCAAACGGCATTCGTCGCAAGATTGACATCATGTTAATTTCGGAGATTAAACTCTCCTCTAACATTACAACTTCGATTCCTGGCTATGATTTTCTTTTCGCTTTTAACCAAAATACTCGGTCTGCTGCTGGTGGCTCGGCTATCATTATTTCTAAAAAAATTCCTTATCAACCTCTCCCTCCAATTTCGGAAGAGAATTCCCATATTTGCCGCATTGTAGTAAATACTTACATCGGTTTTATTACTATTGCCTCCTGCTATTGACCACCTAACCAATTAGTTTCACATTCGTTTTTCTCAACACTTTTTAACGAACTTGGCGACAAATTTTTCATAGGAGGCGATTGGAACACCAAACACCGATTGTGGGGCAACTTTAGAAGTTGCCCACGCGGCTCAGCTTTAGCCGACATTATTCTATCTTCTGAAAGATTAAATATTCTTTCTACAGCCGAGCCCACTCATTTTCCACGTAGTGGCGCTACACCGTCTGTATTGGATTTTGCTGTAACTCGAAATATTCCACATTCTGTAATGAGCATTAGTAGGCACTTTGATCTAACAAGTGATCACCTCCCACTCATTGCCACTTTAAAATTTGGATTATCATCAATCTTTCTCCCTTCAGTTATTAATTTAACTGCAAACTCGAAACTTTTCACAAAAAACACCAACGTTCAGCATTTCAAAACTATTCTCAACAATTGTACCCATTTAAACATGGATATAAATACAACTAATGACATAGAGGATGCAATTAACATTTTTACAGCAAAAATTCGTTCTTGTGCCATCGCAGCCACACCGACTTATAGCCCGTTCCCTTCTCATCAAATGTTTTATCGGCCTCCTTTAAAAGCCGAAGCCCTCGAGCTGGCTCGCCTAAAACGTCAATTGAGAAAACTTTATACTCGCTCTCGATCTCCAATTCATAAATCGGATTGGCTATTTGTTTCACACATACTTTCCAATTTCCTTAGATGAATTCGAGCGGATCACTTTAATTTTATTTTACAAAACGCCGACCCGTCCAAAAAAGGTGGCTTTAACCTGTGGCGTAAACACCTTAAAACACAGCCACATATGGTCGCTCCTATTAAGGATGCCGCTGGCAATTGGTGCAGCGCGCCTCTGGAAGTTGCCGAGACTTTTGCTAACGAATTGAAAGCTCGCTTCATTCCACTAGATTTTGCCTCTAGCGCTCAAACACAACATGTACTAAATACACTCGATGATAACTCTGCTGTAATTGTACCACCTATTCCCATCCGTCATGTCAGTCCGTCTGAATTAACAAATCACATAGCAAGTTTAAAAATCAAACAAGAAAGAACGCTACAGTCGAGCAAGCCCGACAGTAAAATAGCCTGTACCCTCCACAAAAAGAAAAATTAAAAAAAAAAATAAATTTAAAAAAAAAATGAATGAATTAATTAATTAAATTAAATTAGAATACATGTTTATGTTCAGTTTAAACAGCATACATTTACATCACGTACCTATGCGTGTTTATATGCGTGTATGTATGCGTGTATGTATGCAGCACAAAGTTGAACAAAAGCAGCAACAACAACAACAGCTGCGGGCAGCGCTGCCGACAGAGCTGCAGGCAGCGCATGAGCAGCGATTTTACTTATGGCTATAACTTTCTTCAGAATTGACCTATCATGATGAACACACGACATGATTGGCACACGGACACATTAGTACTAACTGGATGTACCTACCAAAATTGATTTTAAAATTCCGAGAATTACGGAAGTTATAAGACAAAATACGAATTGCGGGGGAGTGGGGGGGTGTATCAGAAAAAATAAACAAACTCGTTCTGCCTAGGGCTTATAGGAACCTTGATACCAATTTTGGTTATCCTAGCTCTTGTACTTACTGAGATCCTTGCGCTCATACAGACAGACGGTCAGACGGACAGACGGACATGGCTATATCGACTCGTCTTCTCATCCTGATCAAGAATATATATACTTTGTGGGGTCTGCCACGCCTCCTTCTGTGTGTTACATACATGCGCACAAAACTAGTATAGCCTTTCAGTGCGCATCCGAAGCTAGATGCGAAGCAGTTGGCCTATCTATTCGGCATAAAGTGCAGCGAAGTTGTAGAGCCGCGGAGACATTATTATTTCCCCCCCCCCCCCCCCCCCCCCCCCCCCCAAAGACGTCGTTTCCATGATGAGATTCTGCTGATGTGCCGCCGTTTCGAAGAGATCCAGCCGGTCTCCAAGCCGAGCCCCCTGCTTGATTGCGGATACGTGCAAAGAGAAAAATTGAACTACCGCCCTTTCCACGCCATGTGCTAGTGCCCCTTCAAAAGAGCCCAGAATCGAGCTTCTACAGTGCTTAAGTTTTCTTACCCAGAAAAGTGCTACCAGTATTTATGAAAATACTATATGAAATTGAAAAAAAAAAACCAAAAAAAAATATTAATTATAATAATAAAAAATAAAATCAGAAAATGTGAAAGATCAGAAAATGTGTGAATAGTGCATCCCACGGTACATATATAAGTACATATGTACAAGTTTTGTTGTTATATTTTTTTTCGTCGTCTTCAAAAATGATTAATGGAGCGACTGCATTAGTTTTTATAGCCCGTACCCAAAGGGTGAAAGGCTATACTAGTTTTGTGCGCATGTATGTAACACACAGAAGGAGGCGTGGCAGACCCCACAAAGTATATATATTCTTGATCAGGATGAGAAGCCGAGTGGATATAGCCTTGTCCGTCCGTCCGTCTGTCCGTCTGACCGTCTGTAACCGTGATGTAAATGTATGCTGTTAAAACTGAACATAAACATGTATTCTAATTTAATTTAATTAATTCATTCATTCATTTTTTTTTTAAATTTATTTTTTTTTTAATTTTTCTTTTTTGTGGAGAGTGGCTATTTTACTGTCGGGCTTGCTCGACTGTAGCGTTCTCTCTTGTTTTGTTTTTTTTAATGGCCCCTGCCCAGATCAGTGTTTAAACCTAAAGAAAAGAAAAAATTTAAACCAGAATACTTATAATGGCAAAACCCAAACTCTCCAAAAGACATGTGTAAAGTGAATCAAAGTCAGCATTAACTACTTCTATATAAACCCAAAGAAATACATTCAAGTAATGTATTTAAGTGAGTCAAAGCTGAATATCAAATAAAATTAAATGAAGTGATCTAAGCATTTAACTGAAATGCATATACATATATGACTATCCATATATAGTATATGTATATAAATATATATATAGCATGCACTTACATCTAGCACATATTCCCAACAACAACAACACCATTGCTGGAGGGCCCTTCATCGCTGGAGTCTGTATGTAAGTTTATATTCCGTTTTGCTATCGCTTCTTATCTTGTTTGTAAGTCAAGGTTAAATTGACATATTTACGGGAGCGTATATATTGAGCTTTTGCTATGGCTCGACTTGAGTGTCAATTTAATTTCGGCTACTACTAATAATTTCTCTTATACTAACATGTCTTTGAGAGCGCCAAATATCAGTAAACTTCAACAAGCCAAGGTCAATGCACCTTGAATGCGCTGATCGCGGTACTGCCCTACCTCACTATCACTCATGTGAGCTTTTAGTTTAGTTTTGTTTTTTTTTTTTTCATTTAATTGTCTTTAAATAAACTGCTGCTGATTCGGGTAGCTAAATTTTGAATCGACATTACTTTAACGCATAAAGAATAACCTGAAAATAAATAACATTAAGCGTATATGCACACACACTTTCTGATTTCCCAATACATTTTTTCCAATTTTTCTAGATTATGAAATATTAAGCCTATGTTCTTTGAATTATATATATAAATAACTACTTGGTTTAAATTTTTATTTTTTTTTACTCATACTAAATAAGTTTTCTTCAATGAATTATACCTATTATGTTTGCATTGTCATATGAATTTATCCTGCTAATAGATTTATAATTTGTTTGCTCGCCAATGTATATCTTAATAATTAATCATGCGTATATTAATTTTGTTTAAAATGAATTAGTAAAGTTTTATTTTCTGGTGACATGGTGACGTAAAACTAGCTAGAACATTTACTATAGGGGAACTCCATAAACAATACTCGCATTGGAGCTTGTTTGGGTGGGTATAGAACGCGAGCATCGACTTCCATCTCAAGATCTCGCAAAATAGCTAGACATATTTTCTGATGCAAGAAGCTATCACCTGTACCGTCAGTTTCCCTCTCCCATTTAATTGGCCTTTGATTTGTTTTAGTTGTTTTGTTGGAAGTAGGCCTTCCAAAATTTAGTTTCAGCAGGGACCCTATAATAATTTAATTTATGTACTTAGAGTCTTCAGGACACAGCAAACCCACCCCACCCCGAAAGAGCTAGGGTATCAAAGGGTCCCGACCTCCGCTGTGACACCGTCGGCTCACGCTATCTGGTTTTTGTTGTTCTTACATCTAGCCAGGATACTTCAATGAGTAGTATATTACATAAATTTATGGCGCCCAACGTGGGGCTGCTACTGCTTGTGAATAACAAAAGTTATATACATTTAGACCACAACATGTGTGGCGGCTGCTGCATGTGAATAAATAAGGGTACGATGGATTAAGAACATAATTGAAGTGAAGTCCATTTATTCGCAGTAGTAACTCTTCCCAAAATTTTTCGAAGCTGTATTTTGCAATATAGAGTTCATTATGACTGATGGCAGGCACAACATAATGTTCTTTAAGAGTTGTGATTACGTTACAATACTTCAGAATATACGTACTGGAACCTTGTATTTGAGTGCGATCGGATGCCTTGCCGACGTTTAGTTTGTTGTGTATTGACTTAATCAAATTCGAGTTGTAAAATCCTAAACAGATAGAATAACATCGCTATCACACTGCTTCGGAGTTTTAGCTCGTTTTGTTTTCGATTGCTTTTTGATTTTGTCTAGATTTTGAGCATTTTGAGTTTTTGAAATACTATCGTATACTTTCTGGAATCTTGCGTATTCAGCTAAGATTGGATACCCTGCCGATTGTCACTGTGAGAGCCTTTTCATTGATCAGGTATTCAAAAGTTTAGTAGATATAAAATTGCGTCACCTTCCTTTCGGATCGTAAGATTGATAAATGGTTGTTAGTGTTTATCTGGTGATATTGGACTCCCTTTGTTTCTGGAATAGATGTATCATGCTGCTTCGGCATATCGCTACCGAGCAAGGGCGGTCAATTGAAAGGGTACATACATAGCCCGTTTTATTTATCTTTTTATAAATGCAATAGCCCATATAAAATAAAAAAAAAAAAAAATAAAAACACTACTTCTTGCACTTGAATAATGTCTAGTTGATTTTTGTTCTAGTTATTATGTCAACCAAAAATGTCATATATCAGAAAAAATATATTAAAAAGTATTATGCCTATTGAACATAGTCCCCAAAATGCGCAATCCTCAGCGGATACTGCCGCAAGGAATTGCAATATTTGTTGTCAGTTAATGACAAATACGCAGTCATGTTTTATTACAAACTGTAAACACATTTTTCACAAAACATGTCTTGAAAGTTGGTTAGAGTCTCACACTGAATGTCCCAATTGTTCCACTGTGCTAGAAGTCCAACAATTTAAATTGGTTATAGGATATTGCTCTCCACAACCTAAGCAAGTAGATCCTATATGCCCTGGTCCAAGTCGTCGTCCGGTCACTAGAAATTTGGCAAAAAGCATGAGAGATGCTCAAGGCCCTGACGAAGTTATTGATCCCCGTCCTCTGGACGTGAGCGATGCACCAGTGCCAGAATTAGATGCCAGTCAAGTTACAGTTGCAGCAGACCCTCCTCCACAGCGAATTGCAAACACTAGGAGAAGAGGTCGTCCCAATCGTGTCGGTCATGTACGTGAACAGCCAGTTAATTATTCTACTATACAAGCTATGATTGAACAAACTGTATCTAGAGTAATGTCCTCTTTGAATGTGAGCCCTGTTTCGAATGCTAATTCGTCACAATTAACGACAGCCGCAAGATCGTCTAATAGTCGTACTTCAGTTCATCCCAGTAAAGTGGCAGAGGTAATACAGAAGTGGAATTTGCACTTTGATGGTTCTTCGGATGGTTTAGGGGTCGAAGAGTTTATTTATCGCGTAAAAGCGCTTACCGATGAAACTCTCGATAGCGATTTTACTGCATTGTGTAAACATATGCACATTCTGTTCGTAGGAAGAGCCAGGGATTGGTATTGGCGATACCACAAACAAGTGGATCACATTGCCTGGACAGATTTTTGCCTTTCATTACGACAGCAGTACAAAGAGTACCGATCAGAATTTGCAAGCAAAGAACAAATACGGTCTCGCAAACAGAAATCAGGTGAAACTTTTTCTAATTTTTATGAAGCTGTAATCGCATTGATTGATAAATCTACGATAAGGTTTGAGGATGAAGAATTGATTGAAATTCTTTAAAATAATTTGCTCCCAGAAACCCGCCATAATTTGCTGTATCAGCCTATTCATTCCATAGGTCAGCTACGTAGACTTGTACAAATGCACGAGAATCTGGTGAGCGAACTCAGTTGTCGCGCGGAGGGAAGACAAAGAATAACTCCAGCTATACCGCGTCGTCAATGTTATGCAGTTGAGGAGATTGAAGTAGAAGAGCACACTGATCCTGACATCGATTTAAATATGGAAAATGAACTCGCCGCTATTCGCAATGTAAACATTACCTGTTGGAATTGCGATGGGCAAGGCCATGTATGGGAAAATTGCTTGGCAGAACGCCGAATATTCTGTTACGGATGTGGAGCTCTCAATGTTTATAAGCCACAGTGCCGAACTTGCAATCGTCGTCGTTCGGAAAACCGCCAGCAGGGTGCATCCAACAACAGCCGGATGCCCCCAACCAATTAACTGAAAATGTCAACAAGGACGCCACAGATCCTCTTGCTCCTGTACAAGTGATACAACGACCGCAAGAGGATAAGAATGTGTCAGTCGCCCCTCAAAGTTTTCGTCCATATCATGAGAGGCTGAGAAATTATTTAGAAGTCAGAAATAGAATCTTCAATGATATTAATCCTGTAATATCTAGAAATACACAACGGATCAAAAACTATTTCCATCAAATTAGGAAACAATGTAAAATGTTACTCGCGTCTGTTATTAGTAACAAAAATGATATGCGTTGTTATGCGGAAGTGTCATTTTTGCAATTTGCTGAGCACGGTCTGTTAGATACGGGTGCGAATATAAGTTGTATTGGCTCGAGTTTAGCTTTGGAAAACTTTTCTATATTACCTGAGTTTAAAGCTATTAAATCACAGGTAAGAACTGCAGATGGTAAAGCTCATGACGTCATTGGCGTTTTGACCGTCACTATGACATATAAGGGTACTGCAAAATCAATTCAGCTGTACGTTATTCCTTCTACAAAGCAGAGATTGATTTTAGGCATTGACTTCTGGAAAATTTTTGTTTGGCCCCTAATATTATCAGTTCGTTAGAATTTTCCACTCTCGAGAAAAATGATAATAGTACCGACCATACAATTACTGACTCGTCTTATTATCCACTTACCAGTATACAAAAGCAACAACTTGATGTGGTGAAAAAATTGTTTCCAAACTGTTCAGAAGGTTTGGGTCGCACTCGTTTAATTCAACACCATTTTGATGTTGGTGATGCCCGTCCAGTGAAACAGCGTTTTTACCCTGTTAGCCCAGCAGTTGAGAAATTGTTATATGCAGAAATTGATCGAATGTTAGAATTGGATGTTATAGAGCCTTCTTCCAGCGCTTGGAGTTTGCCAATGCGGCTTGTATTAAAACCTAACAAGGTTCGTCTATGTTTGGATGCTAGGAAGTTAAATGATGCCACTAAAAAGGATGCTTATCCTCTACCAAGCATCGATGGTATTTTTGCTCGCTTGCCAAAAGAAAATATAATCTCTAAGCTCGACTTAAAAGATGCATATTGGCAAATTGAGCTTACGGACGATTCAAGGCCCTTGACAGCATTCACGGTTCCTGGTAGGCCTTTATACCAAATTAAAGTGATGCCTTTTGGCCTTTGTAATGCGCCGTCTACAATGTGTCGTCTAATGGATGAAATCATTCCCCCTGATCTTCGTCATTGCGTTTTTGGTTATCTAGATGATGTTTGTATTGTTTCTGAAGACTTTTCTTCCCACCTTTCGGTGTTGGTTCGTCTTGCAGAACAATTTCGTAAAGCAAATTTAACTCTCAATATTGAGAAAAGTCAATTTTGCGTGAGTAATGTTAAATACTTAGGTTACGTTATTGGCAGCGGTGGTATCAGTACGGATCCCGCAAAAATTGAGTGTATTTTGAATTGGCCACCACCAAGAAATCTCAAGCAGGTTCGAGGATTCTTAGGCGTATCGTCGTGGCTGGTATCGTCGTTTTATTGCAAATTATGCAGACTTGACATGCCCCATCACCGAAATGTTGTCAAATAAAAAGAAGTTTGTCTGGACTGAAGAAGCACAGAAAGCCATGGATAACTTGAAAACCATTTTGACTACGGCTCCTGTGTTGCAAAATCCAGATTTCGCCAAGAAATTCTATCTTCATTGCGATGCAAGTAACTTCGGAATAGGCGCTGTGCTAGTGCAATTATCTTCCGTGGGTGATGAAATGCCAATTGCGTTTATGTCAAAAAAATTGAGTCGTGCACAACGCAATTGTAGCGTTACCGAACGTGAATGTCTGGCTGTTATCTTAGCCATTGAAAAGTTTAGGTGCTACTTAAAACTTCAAGAATTCGAAGTAGTTACAGATCATTCCAGTCTTATGTGGCTAATGCGCCAACAAAATGCTTCTGGTAGATTGGCCCGCTGGATTTTCCGTTTACAACCATACAAGTTTACAATTTCACATAGAAAAGGGAAAGATCACGTAGTTCCTGACGCACTGTCTCGAATGTGTGAGGATGAGTTAGCGAAATTAACAGTAGGTCCTATAATTGATTTGGAATCAGATGCATTCTTTGATACAGATTATAAGGAATTGAAAGAAAAATTTACTCTGCAGCAATCCAAATTTCCTGACGTTAAAATTCTAAATCAGTTTATTTACATGAGAACTGAACATGCTACCGGAGTAGAGGAACAAGAACCAAATTCGTGGAAGCTGTGGGTTCCAGAACGTTTAAGAGCCGATGTGCTTAAACAAGCTCATGACAGCGTAGTCTCTTCGCATTGTGGTATGCAAAAAACTATTGAAAAGCTTCGTAGAAATCTCTATTGGCCTGGTTTAGCGAGAGATGTGCGCAATTACATTCGCAAAGTAATGCTGCTGAACGAGTAAACCGTTCTCTGTTAGCTGCTATTCGCTCGTATCTGCAACAAGATCAAACCGAATGGGATAAACACCTTACAGCCATTTCTTGCTCATTACGCTCTGCTTTACATCAATCCTTGGGATGCTCGCCATATAAAGCCTTGTTTGGATTGGATATGATAACACATGGTTCGGATTACCGCTTGTTAAAGGATTTATCGTTGCTAGAAGAGCCTGTTGTTCCACTAGATCGAAAAGATAATTTAGCATTGCTACGCAAAGATATTCAAGCAAATATTAAAAAGGCTTATGAACGTAATGCAGCTCAATATAATTTACGATCGAAGCTAGTTTCCTTTAAAGAAGGACAAGAAGTGTTGCGCAGAAACTTAGTAAGTAAGTTTTCGAAAAATTTCAATGCGAAGTTAAGACCACAGTTCATCAAGTGCCGAATAGGTAAGAAACTTGGAAATTGCTTCTACCAACTAGAAGATTTCCAAGGTCGAGATATTGGAACTTATCATGCAAAAGATATCCGAAACTGATTCTCGCTAATCTTCCAATCATGATTGTCATATTATCGTGTGGTGTAATGGTCGCCTGTATTAAAATTGATTTTTTACTTTTATCGCAGCTCGGTGCTACAAAATTAGCACTTGCGATAAAAAGGGCTAATATTTGTCCAAAAGCTTTAGGCCCCAGTCAGCTGTAGTACTCCGAAAGCTTTTGGTTGTACAAGTCTGGCTTTTGGTTGGAATACAAAGCGCAACCGACTTTACGTATTTCCCTAAAACCAGACTATAAAAGGCCTGCCCGTGCTTCAAACACCCTCTTCTTTTTCGACATACTTCTGGCCGATCGCCACGCCGTATCCACGTTCGCAGCCGAAATCCACATTGTCAAGGAACTAACCTTTACTGCGGCTGGTCCTTCTAATGGCAACGTGAGTGTCCCGCGCTGAACATAATCAGTGCGCATCCGAGGCTAGATGCGAAGCAGTTGGCCTATCTATTCGGCATAAAGTGCAGCGAAGTTGTAGAGCCGCGGAGACATTATTATTTATGCACTTACATCTAGCACATATTCCCAACAACAACAACACCATTGCTGGAGGGCCCTTCATCGCTGGAGTCTGTATGTAAGTTTATATTCCGTTTTGCTATCGCTTCTTATCTTGTTTGTAAGTCAAGGTTAAATTGGCATATTTACGGGAGCGTATATATTGAGCTTTTGCTATGGCTCGACTTGAGTGTCAATTTAATTTCGGCTACTACTAATAATTTCTCTTATACTAACATGTCTTTGAGAGCGCCAAATATCAGTAAACTTCAACAAGCCAAGGTCAATGCACCTTGAATGCGCTGATCGCGGTACTGCCCTACCTCACTATCACTCATGTGAGCTTTTAGTTTAGTTTTGTTTTTTTTTTTTTCATTTAATTGTCTTTAAATAAACTGCTGCTGATTCGGGTAGCTAAATTTTGAATCGACATTACTTTAACGCATAAAGAATAACCTGAAAATAAATAACATTAAGCGTATATGCACACACACTTTCTGATTTCCCAATACATTTTTTCCAATTTTTCTAGATTATGAAATATTAAGCCTATGTTCTTTGAATTATATATATAAATAACTACTTGGTTTAAATTTTTATTTTTTTTTACTCATACTAAATAAGTTTTCTTCAATGAATTATACCTATTATGTTTGCATTGTCATATGAATTTATCCTGCTAATAGATTTATAATTTGTTTGCTCGCCAATGTATATCTTAATAATTAATCATGCGTATTATTAAATTTTGTTTAAAATGAATTAGTAAAGTTTTATTTTCTGGTGACATGGTGACGTAAAACTAGCTAGAACATTTACTATAGGGGAACTCCATAAACAATACTCGCATTGGAGCTCAATGGTTGGGTGGGTATAGAACGCGAGCATCGACTTCCATCTCAAGATCTCGCAAAATAGCTAGACATATTTTCTGATGCAAGAAGCTATCACCTGTACCGTCAGTTTCCCTCTCCCATTTAATTGGCCTTTGATTTGTTTTAGTTGTTTTGTTGGAAGTAGGCCTTCCAAAATTTAGTTTCAGCAGGGACTCTATAATAATTTAATTTATGTACTTAGAGTCTTCAGGACACAGCAAACCCACCCCACCCCGAAAGAGCTAAGGTATCAAAGGGTCCCGACCTCCGCTGTGACACCGTCGGCTCACGCTATCTGGTTTTTGTTGTTTTTACATCTAGCCAGGATACTTCAATGATTAGTTTATTACAGTACGTTTGACCGTTACCAATTTACCTCGGCTGTTTTCCTTGATATTGAACAGGCATTCGATCGTGTGTGGCATAGCGGCCTTCTATTTAAATTAAAAGTGATATTGCCCCAATCATTATACGAGCTTTTCGTTTCCTATTTATCAAATCGCTTAAAGAGAGGGGTACCTTTTCATCTGTACGTCAAATTCGAGCTGGTGTTCCGCAGGGAAGCATCCTCGCACCTACTCTCTACAATGTCTTTGTTAGTGACATGCCAACTCCGCAACTTCCTAGACTTTGCCGTAGTAGATCACTCATTGCCACATATGCGGATGATACTGCAATATTATTCAGTGACGTTAATGCTTCTGTATGCGTCAATCTGATGAATAGTTTCCTCGTCACTTTTTCCAACTGGGCAAGATCTTGGAATATCAAGATAAACTGCAGAAAATCATCCCACATGCATTTTACATGGCGAAATCTCCGTATGTCCGACGTGAGATTCGATAATGTAGTCATACCGTTGAAATCATCAGTCGTATATCTGAGCTTAAAACTAGATAGAAAATTATTATGGAATAGCCATATTGGTACTATTAGATCATCACTCATAACTAAAGTACGGAAATATAATTGGCTTCTAAATTCACGCTCTCGCCTTAGCATTCCTTATTTATAATCAAATTATTGCGCCATCATACAAATATGGAATTGAACTATGGGGCTCTGCCGCAGATGTTCATATTAGAAAAATTGAAATCATACAAAATACTACTTTACGTTTTTGTACAAACGCTACTCCATTCGTGAGAAACTCTGATATTCATAATGCTTTTAACATTGCTACGGTTTGGGATCAAATTAATCTCCATGCGAGTAGATATAAAGAAAAAATTCAAACTCATGAAAATGTCCTCGTTCGGGGATTGCTTTTTTCAGCACCAGGCAATGGTCCACCTAATCATTATCGACCTAAGAATTTATCAAACAGAGTCCCTCCACCCAATGTTTTTTAATAAATTCTTCAATTATCAGACATTTTTCCTATTATATTAATACTCTTACTATGATTATAAATATAATATAAATAAATATTATATTATAATAAATTAATTTTGCTCAATTTGAGTGAGTTTTTAGAGCTTTATGCTAATGAGCTTTATTCTTAAACGGCAGTTTTCCACTGGTACACCCAGAATCCAGTTTTTATAGCCTATGTTTTCTGCCTCAACCCTCAGTCGGGTTATTCATATTAGACACGAATGTGCTTTTCGCTGCGCTTACAAAAATTTATAAATTCAATTAAAGAAAATCTTCACAGAAACTACTCTGTTGTATTGATCTTATAGTGCCGCGTTTCCTTCTCCAAGTGTCCTTGCGCGCCTGGTGTCATTCTGTTGTTGTGGGGACCGTGTCTCCTGTTTGGTCGCGGCGGCTGGAGGTGTTAGCTAGCTCAGCTGCCTGTCCACGCTGTTGGTCGCTTAGGTTGGCCACGTGTCCCTTTTCAGCGGTGTCACGCCTAGTGTCGGCGGGACTGCCTGGTTTGTGCGTGTGTGGTGCTGCACCAACCCACACCTCCCCAGTTAATTTTGTAACTTGCTTTCTCTCTTTACTAACCAAACACTAATCAGCCTTGAAACAATTTTCGCTGCACATTACTTTTGATGATTTCTTACGTTCTTCACCTCGGTTCTGGCTGCCGCTATGTGTTCCCACACTAATTTTGACCTGGAATATCTTAATCTCATCGAATCGCTCATAATGTTATCAACTTCACCGTCACAGACTTCAAACGATGGTTAAACGGCCTTTACTCATCCTGCTCCTGGACGGTGTCGTAACGTGGGACTCACCTTATATACACTGCCGTCTTTTTATCTGCAATCTGGAAATCTTCCGTCATCGAATTTATATTGTCATCATGCCGCTGCCCTGGCCCAATCACTTATTTTCTTGAATGGACGGCGCTGTAACACATCCACATTCTGGAACGTCCACAACTTAAATCGCCAATTATATCATCAAATATACTGCTACTTTTTCTGTCGGATGTTGCTGCAACGCGGGACAAATCTAGATTTCATTACGGGTATATCTATCCCAACGATATTCTTCAATCGCCCTGATGCTTGAAATTCTGGCTCAACCTCATTACGAATTGACAAACATTTATACAGTAAATATTAAAAACTCTTTAAATCAATCTTCTATAACTATACACAACACTTATAACTGGATTTTCATACCGCAATATATAATTACTAATACATTTTTCATACAAGTATACTACTGGCTATATAACCTTTTTATTTACACCATATAATCAAATATAAATAAAAATATATTGGCTTTTAAATTCGCATATAAACCAATACACCTAATTTCTAACAATTTTATAATCTTATCACAATAATATGAAATTCAATTAATTTAACTTCACACTTTCTGGAACCTTTTATAAATTCATTTGACACACCACATCCATCCATCAATCAAGGTTGATTCATCCTCTTGAGGCCTACGTTTTGTCACCGCTGGACTTTTTTGCTTCGCGCCGCTGCAATAACATTACCATATTATTCTACATACTTAACAAACCATTTATACACTCACCGCTCTATATTTTATACACCGCAGTCGTTGGAACTTGGAAATCGGATCCTCCATCTTTGTATTAAACTGGCACATAGTGATTCTCACAGGACATATATTCTTCTCGCTCACTTGAATCTCGCATGAGACGTAATCCTGCAAGGCTGATTCACCGGTCAAAGATTAGTACAGCTATTGAGACATTCACACACTCAACGCTCTTTACTTTTCTCATCGTGGCTTATGAATTGGATGCCTGCACTAATCCTTTAACTGCCTGGAGCCCGGATCTTTCATCCTTGCGATCTCGGACGGGACGCCCACACTCCTTGCCTGCTCGGTGTTGCACTTTCCACCATTAAATCCTGATGCTCGCAAATTTACTAGTGCACCATGGTCTGGCTAAGCCGTCTACGTTTTTGTTTCTCGTCATTTAAAAACCTACAAAGTAAATATACATTTGCTTATAAATTATTTACATAAATCCACATATTATAATAAATATCATATTATTCCACACAACTTTACAATTAAATTCATACATCTAATCAAAACGTATATTTACATAATTTCATCACTTAATGGAAACACACATTTACACAATTCTTCATTTTTAAAATTTGAAACCACAATAACTAACTTAAAACAAACACCCTGCAATTGATAAACTAGCCACCAATTTAATCACTTATTAACATTTCCCACTAAAACCTACAAAGTATATATAAATTTGCTTATAAATTATTTTCGCTAATCTACATACTATAATAAATACCATATTATTTCCACACAACTTCACAATTAATTACATACACCTAATCAAAACACATATTTAATAAAATTCCACCACCTTATAATTAATTATATACACTTTATGAAATCACACATTTACACAATTAATCATTTCATAAATTAAAAGCCACAATAACTAACTCAAAATAATCACATTTCATTCGATAAACTTGTCAAGCCAATATAATTACTTACTTACATTTCTAGTTCCATAACTCATTATATTAATAGCCCATAATACCATAAAACAAGCCTTATCTATATATATAAAACAGTTTGTCCTGACTGTCCGACTGACTGACTGAATGATTGGTGATCAACGCACAGCCCAAACGGTAAAGGCTAGGAAGCTGAAATTTGGACTCAAGTATCCTTTCATAGTCTAGGTCCCCACTAAGAAGGGATTTTGGAAAACTCGAGCTCCAAAGGGGGGAAAAACTGTATACTTGGTTTTTTGATATTTTTTTGGGGCCTAAAATATGGGAGTTTTCCTGTAAAAAAAATGTTGTGGCACAAAAGCAAACCGCGTCAACAGCCCACAGCCCACACGGTAAAAACTAGGATGCTGAAATTTGGGCTCAAGTATCCTATCATGGTGTAGATGAGCACTAAGAAGGGATTTTGGAAAATTCGAGCTCCATAGGGGGGAAAATTAGCTCCAAAGTTTGTTTGAAAAAATCCGCATTTTTCAACCGATCGACTTAAAACTTAGTTTCTAAAATCAATTAAAGAAAACAAACTAAACTGCATACTCGGATTTTCGAAATTTGTGTTGGAGCTTGAATTATTGGGGTTTTAATATTTATTCAATATTTCAAATGAAAAGTTTGTGTTATAAATTTAGTCCGATCGATTTAAAATTTGGATATTGTAATCTACGTAACTAAATCTACAACTATGCATTCAAGGATTTTCAAAATATGCATTTTACAAAAGCAGGCAGAACAAACAATACAAAATATCAAACAGTTGGGGACAACGAAGTATACATACACACATATACAAACAGCTGTTCGTGTAGTTGCGTGCAAACGATTGAAATAGCCAAAGCAAAATGTGAGACACTAATGAGTGAATGTCCATAGATACATATGTATGTGCACATCTATGTATGTACATATGTATCTACATATGTATGTATGTACATTCGTCTTGCACTGACAGAGCAAGAAATGTTAATTAATTGAAAATTGTATAACATTTTTAAAAGTAATTTTTTCTTTTTTTTAGTGCATTTGGCATTAGTGTTCTCATTAATAACTTTATGCAGCAACAACAAATATCAAATAGTTGGGGACATCACATACACACACTCACACACAACAAGCAACAGTTCGTGTCTATGTGTGCGGTTTTCTACGTACGGTTGAAAAAGTAAAGAGAAACATATGTACATATGTATGTATGTATGCCTGTGTATGAATATAGCATGTATGTACATTCGTATTAATGTATACATTGGGCAATCGAACACAGTTGTTTGAGTGTAAAAAAAAATAATGCTCTAAAAACAACAACAACTGAAAGTCATTAGCTCGCTCTTCTTCTTTCGTGTTGACCATTTAATGTTAATTGCAAAGGCAAAACACCAAAATGTTACAGTTACCGTCGCTAGGCAACGACTGCGTAAGCGATAGTAAAGCAGAAACCGAATAACGGACATACGCATATTCTGCTTCGCATTGCGGGAAGATGTATGTATGTATATGATTTGTTCTTATTGATCTCAATAAATAATTAGATTTTATTATTTAAATATTCTGCTTATTTCATTCAAACTTCGATATTTTGATGGTATCGGTGGCTTCAACTATCGAAAGTTTTACTCTAGCAAATTGAGATGAGAATTGTCAGTGCTTTTTGATCGTGGCTCATCGCTACACGGCATTGACACGAATGCCGTGTTTCATATTCCGAGTTTGTGTGTGACCGTGTTGACTCAATATGGCACGAAAAGACTCAAATTTGAATTTAAAATTAGGATATACCCTTATAATTATTCCCCTTTTCTGCACATAGTCTATATTAAAACGTTGCGTTATCTCTATATATAAAACAGTATGTCCTGACTAATTGGTGATCAACGCACAGCCCAAACGGTAAAAGATGAAATTTGGAATCAAGTATCCATTCATAGTATCCATCATAGTGTAGGAGCACACTAAGAAAGACTTTTGGAAAATTCTAGCTCCAAAGAGGGGAAAACGGGTTTTAAAAAATATTAGTTATAGTGGTCATGTTCGTTTAACGAAATAGTTTGGCAAGAACAAAAATGTAACGGACTACTGAACAATTTTTTGTCAAGAACAGAAAATGTTCATTTAAATACCTTAAATGCCTTCCTAATGGTAACTTAAAGGTAGGTTATGCACGCACAAAATAAATACAATTGGAAACATTATATTGAGCCGGGTTAAGACGGGCAATACCTGCATTACTTCTTCTAACCTACCTTTAAGTTACCATTAGGAAGGCATTTAAGGTATTTAAATGAACATTTTCTGTTCTTGACATACATATATGTGGGTTTATACAAATGTATTTTATTCAGTTTATTTACAAAGTGCTTTAATTATTTAACGATAATATTAGTATTAGTATTTAGTATTATTTAGTATTTTAGTTTACATTTACAAAAAGGTTTACTTTAGTTTATTGTATGAAAGATGCACACAACACACGATTACTATAAAACTCACCTTGACGCCTTAGCGGACGTATAACACAACACTCTCCCTTTTCTTATTTTCTTTCTGGATCTGTTCGATATTTCCTTGTGCTATTTTTCTTATTTCTTCACGATCTTCCTGAAGCTCTTCAATATCTATGTCCTCAAGCAATGTTCTAATATCTTTATCCTTTGGTTTCATATCAACTCCAATGAGTATTTTAAACGGCGTATATTTTGTGCTTCGTGGTGCTGTATTATTTAATATTTGCTGCACCTTATCCACCTGTGTATACCAATTTGCTGGATTGTTCTGACATAATTTGTTTAACATGGGTGAAAATGTAGTGGGGTGGACGCTGTGTAGTACCAAATGCAGAGGGCGAGTTGATGTGGTGTTGGTGTCGTTTATTGTTTCAATTAAAACTTCACAGATTAACTTAAATCGATTTGGGGGCGCGCATGCGCTGACTTCACACTTGCGATACAATGCGAATACTAAAAACTAAGCCTAATCTAAACTTATTCTAAGCCTCTGCTAGGCGGTCGCCGGTGTGGTGAATTCAAAGTCGGCAGCCGACGACCGACGGACAGTACGCACTCCTCTTACGCGAACATTCCGCCCCCCTTGCAATACATTGCAAAACAACGTGGGGACGGCTTGGGAAGCGCTTAGCCGCTGCAGAAGCCGGACAAGATCCAGCCGAAGAGGGTGTTCTGAGCGACGGGGATTTCGGCTTGACCCGGCAACAGCCCTTGCTGTATGATTTTTGGGTACACATCAGCGCCGAAGACCAGGAAGACCGTGGAAGGCCGGTCAAAATTGGGGTCCGCCAGTGACAGATGCGCGAAGTGGCGCCGAACCGACTCGCCCACTGCAGCCGAGGGGGTCCGGTGCTGGACCTTGGCCTCCACCTTCAGGATCACCTCCAGTTCGGTGGAAGGGCTGTGCTTGGAGCGCACCAAGGCTGAGCAGGCTTTTTCGGCACCGATCGGGACACTGGCCAGCTTCAGGCCTTTGGCGAAGGATTCGCTGATGCGGCTTACAGGGCTGCAGGGATCCAGGAGGACGCGGACGTCAAACCATTTCCGCCCTGAACCGACTTGGACGACAGCCGTGGGCATGACCAGAGTTTTCCCGTGTTGGAGGAGTGAGGAGAGCGTAGGAGCCTGTGGGACAGGCAACGAGGACGGCGCTTTGGCGGACCGCCTTGGAGGCGTGCCTGCACGGCCTCGTCCGTGTTGGCGCGACAAGCGCTCGACCACGACCGGCGCTCTGGCGGACCGCCTGGGAGGGGTGCCTGCACGATCGCGTGTTGTCCCACGATGTGCGTGCTCCCGCATGTGGAGCAAAGTGTGGTGGTCCTTTTCGCAGATCCGACACCGGTCACCGCTCCGACAGTCAGCTCCAGAGTGCTCGTGGGCCAGACAGTTGGGGCAGTACTGATTAATGAGCACTGCCCTAAGCCGCTTTTCCGCATTAAGCCGCAGGAACCGCTGACACTTGCGGAGGGGATGGACTCCCCGACAGACTCGGCAGCGGAACGAATCCACTCCCATGCGACGCTTGCTCCCGTGCGACCGGTTCTTGTGAGGTGCCATGGTTGTGGGAAAAGAGCTGCACGAAAAAGCGAGGAAAAACATTAAAAAATTATGCATGGAAACGGACGTTGGGAATGTTAGTCATTGGACAGTGGAGCTGTCCTCGAGCGGAAGGAAGACTAATTTAACGATGGGCCTTTTGATGGTGCCTCGTGCAGTCCGAACTTCGACTACACGGACTCTGCCATCCGAGCCAGGAAATGTGTCTTGAACACGGCCCAGGCGCCATTCATTGGGAGGAATGTTATCTTCCTTTATGACCACCATGTCACCTGATTGGAGATTCCGCGCGGGCTGTTGCCACTTGCTGCGCTTATGGAGCTCCTTCAGGTACTCGTCTTTCCAACGAAAACAAAACTGTTGGTTTAAGGCCTTGAGACGACGCCAACGGTTGACAATGGAGACTGCGTCTTCTTGGATTTCTGGCTCTGCCAAGGAGAGAAGGGGGCCACCGGTCAGGAAATGACCTGGAGTAAGAGCCAGCAGGTCACTGGAGTTCTCGGACATCGGAGAGATTGGGCGTGAATTAAGGCACGCCTCAATCTTGCAGAGCAGCGTGGACATCTCCTCGAATGTGTATTTAACACCGGAAGTGTGTTTGTAGAACAGAGCTGTGAAACTCTTGACACCGGCCTCCCACAAACCACCCATATGGGGAGCACCGGGCGGAATGAAATGCCAGGAGAGGATCTGTTGAGGATGGGATGCAGTTATGCAAGCTCGTGTCGCCTCAAGGAAATCACGATCCAACGCTTTTGCCGCTCCGACAAAGGTCGTGCCGTTGTCAGATTGGATTTGCGTTGGACATCGCCGTCGAGCCGCGAAACGTGCAAAGGCTGCCAGGAACCTTTCGGTCGTCAGATCGGAAGTCGCCTCTAAATGGATTGCTTTTGTGCTGAAGCAAACGAATACGCAGACGTATCCCTTCGTTATGAGGCAGGCACGGCCAGTGTAGTTTTTAATTTCGAAGGGGCCGGCATAATCAATACCAGTGTGGGTGAATGGCGGAGAGAAAGTGCTCCGTGGTACTGGTAGCTCTCCCATCAACTGTGTCTGGAGCTTCTTTTTGTGGATAAGGCACACCTTGCACGAGTTGATAATAGACTTGACCAGGACCCGCAGCCTCGGGATCCAATACCTAGATCGGACGAGGTTAATTGTGAGCTGGTTTCCTCCATGTAGAGAAAGCCGATGAGTGAACAAGACCAGGAGACGAGAAAAGCAACAACTGTAGGGGAGCACAATAGGGTGGCGTTCATCATAGCTCAATGTCCGAGAGGCCACCAATCGACCACACGATCTCATGATCCCGTGTTCATCCAAGAAGGGATTCAAATTATGGACTGAGCTTGACGAGGATACCGGTTGCCTTTTCTCCAAGGATTGGAACTCTTTCGGATACTCCCTTCGCTGAGTGCATATGATGAGGGCCCGTTGAGCTTCGACCAGCTCAGTGCTGCTAAGCTCGCTGGGCCGTTGGGGACGTGCCTTCCGGCATCGTGGGCTCAAACGAAGAACGTACGCTGTGACCCGAAGAGCTCTGCCGAAGTCAGAAAAACGTTCGAGGAAGTCTGCAGCTGGTGGCACTTGCGCAAAATGGCTTCTAATGGTGCGCTTCTCCATGTCGGTGTCAAGCATCGGGAGACCCAAACGGGGCCATTCTGCATGAGGGTACTTGAGCCAATCAGGGCCATGCCACCATAAGGTATTTGACCACAAGTCCTGCGGAGACGTACCGCGGCTTGCCAAATCCGCCGGATTGTGCTCGGATCGCACGTGTGACCACTTCTCTGCGGCGGAAGCAATCCTTGCAATTCGATTGGCGACGAAGGTCGTCCAAGTGCAAGCTGGCTTGCTGAGCCAGGCCAGCACAATCGTCGAATCCGTCCAAAAGAAAGTGTCGTAGCTGCTAAGGGGGAGATTCGGCAGGACGGCAGCAGCCATATCAGCCAAAAGGACAGCACCGCACAGTTCCAGCCGTGGCAAGGACACGGTCTTAACCGGAGCCACTCTCGTCTTGGCTGTGAGGAGATGCACTCGCACATCGTTGCCGAATTGAACCCGGACGTAAAGCGCGGCTCCATACGCGCGTTGGGAGGCGTCACAGAAACCATGGAACTGGAAGGATGCTTGGGGTTCATAATTAAGCCATCTCGGTACGCGGATGTGGTTAATTTGGGGGTACTCCTGCAGGAGCTCGTTCCATTGACGATGCAACTGAGGAGGCAACGGGTCATCCCACCCGATGTCGCTCAGCCAAAGCTCTTGCATGAACATCTTTGAGCGCAGGATAAAGGGAGCCAGCCAGCCCGCTGGATCGAATAGCTTAGCGACATGAGAAAGGACCTCGCGCTTTGTATAGGAGGATTGTAGTTCAACCTTGGGAACTATAAAGAAGAATTCATCTGTTGTGGCTTTCCAACGGACTCCTAAGGTTTTTGCTGTGCTGGCATCTTCGAGATCCAGAAAATTAACGCACAGCATGTGCTCACGAGGCACATCTCGTAGCAACTCCCGATTGTTAGACGTCCACTTTCTTAAAGGAAAGCCAGCGGTGCCCAGAGCTTCCCGCAGCTCATTAATGGTCGCCACCGCGCTGTGGATTGTATGTGCCCCCGCTAGTACGTCATCCACGTACATAAAGTTGGAGATCACTTGGCTCGCTAGCGGATATTGTGTGTGGATGTCTTTGGCAAGTTGCTGTAAGACTCGAATGGCCAAAAAAGGGGCGCAATTTATACCAAAGGTGACTGTGCTCAATTCGTAGTCACAAAGATCACCATCTTGGTTGCGGAAAAGAATTCTTTGAAACGGCGTGTGTTTGGGATCTACAAGAATCTGGCGATACATCTTCGTGATGTCGGAGCTAAACACATACTTGAAAAAACGCCATTTCAAAATTTGCATGGTGAGATCGGATTGTAAAACCGGACCTGAATGGAGGACATCATTTAGGCTCTTGCCGTCAGAAGAAGGGTTTGAGCCGTTGAAAACTACCCGAACCTTGGTAGTAGTACTGTCAGGCTTGAGCACGGCATGGTGAGGCAGATAGAAATTGGCGGAGCGACTTGTCGCATATGACCCAGATCAAGGTATTCTTGTACCACTGAGTCATACTGCTCTTTCTGAGAGACTTTCTTCTTCAACCGAAACTCGTTTTTCAGGAATTGAGCCAGAGCAATGGATCGGGAGTGCCCCAGATCAATGTGATCAGGATCCTTGAATGGTAAGGTGACCACATACCTGCCGCTCTCTTCTCTTCGTGTAGTACGGACAAAATTTTGTTCGCATACGGCATCAAATTCCTTCATCACTCTGCCTGGAAGATCCTCCACCTCCCAAAATTTGGTGAGAAGATTTTCTAACGTGCCGTCATGGCTCACCGCCACGTGAGTGGAAAACGAAGCGAGAGACTGCACGGGGCTCTGGGTCACTGGACCACTTAGGATCCAGCCGAAAATCGATTCTTGCCCAAGGAGAGTGCCACAAATATTCTTCTGGAAGCCGCCTAAAAGAATCGATGGGAGGATATCAGCGCCAATCAGCACGTCAATCTGCGAGCTTCTGTGGAACATGGGGTCAGCCAGCTGAACATTTGGCAGGTCCCTCAAGCGATCTTGAGGAATGGTGTACGAGGGAAGATTTCCTGCCAATTGCGGAATTACGAAGGCTGAGGTCTCGACGTGCAACCTTGGTTTAGTTGGCGATGCGAGCGTAAAATGGCAGAGCTTGTGCGCTTGGGCGGATACAGCTTGGTTAAGGCCCGAAACTTGGGCTTGCACCGATTGGAATGGAAGCTGTAGACGATTAAAAAGTCGCTCGGAAATAAATGTGGCCTCTGATCCGGAATCGATCAGGGTTCGCGCTGTATAATTTGTACCCAAATGACCAATGTCAACTAAGGCGGTGCCCAGCAGGACATTTTGGGAACTGGCAACAAAATAAGTATGAACCCTTGCTTCGCTATCGGATGTGGACTGTATTTGTGGCGTGGAGGACTGAGCAGCCGGAGGAACACTGGATGCCACAACAGACGAAGGGGAGGCACGATGAAGTAGAGTGTGATGCCGTCCCTTACACGTAAAACAGGTGTGCGCACTACTACACTCTCGTAGTTGATGTCCTCTCGCAAAACAATTTAGACACAGTTTGTTCTGCTTGATGCAGGCAATCCGGTCTGTGATGGACATTGCCAGAAAACGAGGGCACATTCGGATGGCATGGTTCTCCTTGGAACATATGTTGCATGCCTGTGGCTTGGCCTTGTTGGATGGAGGTGGTTTCACGCTAATCTTTGCCTCGAATGAATTGAGTTTCTTAGGCGGCCCGTCCCTTCTCTGAGGCTTGGAATGGCTTTGGTCCTGAAAACTAGACGCCGACCTCTCGTCGTCCATTGCCTCAAGGGTACGGTAGAGTTCAACCAAAAACGTGTTGAGATCCGCCCATTTTGGAATTTCCGTTTTACTTTTTAAGGATTGCTCCCACAGGCCTCGGGTGACCTTGGGAAGCTTGCGCTCGCAGAAAAAACACAAAATAGGGTCCCAGTTTTCGGTTTTTACCTTGGAATGTTCCAGAGCAGTAAGACACCCTTGAATGGTGCTTTGAAGGGCTTTGACAGCTGCTCCAGACTCTTGGCCGATTGTGGAAAGACCGAACAAAAGGTTGAGCTGGCTATTAACCAACAATCTTTTATTCTCAAAATGCTCTTTTAAATTCTCCCAAGCGGACTCAAAGCCGTCATGTGTGAGCGGGGACTTAGCAACAATGGATTTTGCTTCTCCAGCAGTTTTGGCATTGAGATGGAAGAGTTTCTCAATGGGAGTGAGCCTCGGATTACTAATAAAAACCGCAGTGAACAAATCACGGAAAGTAGGCCACCGTAAAGGATCGCCACTGAAAACTTCAATGTCGACCGGAGGGAGTGAGCAGCCTCTGTTGCTGGTCGCAAGATGAGGTGACAGCAAGGGCTGGCTAGGTGGCTTACTGGCGGCAGAAAGGCTGTCAATGCTCTCGCTGAGCTTGGCGGTACACCTTTCATAAATCAGATAGCAGTGCTCGTACTTCTTCAGGACTACTGCAAGATCATGCCTGCTCTCTTCAGTGGCCAACGCACTTAGTGATCTTGTGCATTGATCACACTCCTGTTCTACTTGTGCCCATAACGACTTGACTTGGTCTCGGCGAGTATTGAGGATATACAGGGATGACTCGCATATTGAGGCGGCGGACATCGTAGCCTCGAAAGCGCTTAATCTGTCGCTCACGAGGAGGAAGGTATTGAGCGACATTTGGCTGGTCGATCTAGACTCCTGAGATACGGACCTTGTCCTTTTTTCTCAGTAGGAGCAGTCTTGGCTTCGGAAACAGAAGCCTTGGAATTCGCGCTTGATGCGAGCGGCTGAGTGGGACTGGCCCTTGATGTTGCGGCGGATGGAACGCTTAAAGTAGCTAGCGCTGGCGTGGAAGGTGGATCGGCTATGTTCTTTTGCTCTGAAGCCTTAGCCTGATCCCCTGCTGGCATAGTAAACGTTGAAAAACGGACTTGGACTGACTATGTTGGGCGGCGCTACGAACGGAAAGCCTCGGATTACTTTCGTAAATTTTTTTTAAAAAATAAAAAAAAAATATTTATACGGCTCCAATATTTTGGATTGCGAAAGGACAAAAAATATGTAAATATTTTGCGCGGGCAAAAAAAAACGAGGAAAATATATTTCAATCAACGCCGCGGTTGGTATTGGACCCAAAATAAACGCTTGTACAAATTATGGATAATTTGCACACGACCAATTAATTTGGAGGAAAAATTAAATTTAATAAAATATAAATTTTGCCCAAGTGCCGAAAAAATCCAACGATGATGTCCAAATATATGTATATGTGGGCCACAGAACGCAATTAGTTGAGGAATTCACAAAAACGAAAAAATATTTTTTTAAAAAAAAAAAAATTAAATGCAAGGGCAGGAGCATACATAAAAATCGCAACACCCGGTCCGTATAGGGTATGCGCATGCATAAACGCTGCGGAGAGGAACAGCTGGCGGTCAGTCTACACGCTTATTGTTTCAGCTGCACTCAAACTGACGCTGCCAATGCACTGCTGCAGCGAGACGTTTTTGTGTGGGTGTGAGCGCCAGAGAGCGCTAATAACGGCCGAAGAGCGAAGGCGTGGTGAAAATATTGATGAGCCGAGGAGCCGGCTTATCTTAAGCGCTGGAAAGTTTAGCAAACAAGACAAACGACAAAAGCCCAAAAAATATGTATGTACATATATGTATGTATGTATGTTGCTGATGTGAATAATAATGTTGCTAAAGATTTGGGAAAAAACTTATATGCAGTATAATAATGCGGAGGTAAATAAATAAGTTGGTTTATTTGCGGAAATTGTACAAGTGCAGTGCGCGGGTTGGATAAATGAAAGAGAGAAATATAAATAATAATGGGCGCTCCGTGTGTAGTGTCTTAACTTAAGCGTGTATAGGCAAATTATGTGTAGAATTGAATATTAATAAATGCCTATGTGAATTGTGCACTTATTAACACTCATATGTTGGCACAGTTGGGTTTGAGGCACAACACAATATGTTCGCTTATACACGTTTGACACTTAAGACCTTTGGACCTTACAACACGGCCGAGTTTGAATTGGAAATTCGAAGTTCGCAGGAGTCTCTCTCTCAAAGGCGGGAAAAACAGTATGGCGACTTATATATCTATATGTACCTATGTATACTTGATGTAAGATATGTACATAAGCTACATATAAGCCGCTACAATTTTTCCTTTCTTTTGATTGCACTGGCACTTGCACTTGTAAATTGCTTTTTTTCGGAACGCACTTGGACAGTGCGGTTTAGCAATAGTAAATGGATAATTTACAGATGGTACTTAACACTTGAATCCACCGATGCTAGCTGGGAGGACTTCAAAGCAGCACAAGACGAGGATGAAGGTTGGAGGTGCAGCAGACAATATCCGGCTCGAAGGACCAATGAAAATGTAGTGGGGTGGACGCTGTGTAGTACCAAATGCAGAGGGCGAGTTGATGTGGTGTTGGTGTCGTTTATTGTTTCAATTAAAACTTCACAGATTAACTTAAATCGATTTGGGGGCGCGCATGCGCTGACTTCACACTTGCGATACAATGCGAATACTAAAAACTAAGCCTAATCTAAACTTATTCTAAGCCTCTGCTAGGCGGTCGCCGGTGTGGTGAATTCAAAGTCGGCAGCCGACGACCGACGGACAGTACGCACTCCTCTTACGCGAACAATGGGTATGACGATTTTGTGTACACGTTCCACTTGACCGTTTCCTCGTGGCATACCGGTTGCTATATGTAAAAGTTGAGGCAAGGCAATATTCAGAAAACGCGTTTGAAGTAAATGCGGACCCCCTGTCTGCAACAATTCGTCTGGGATTCCCGAATACCGATGCTTGTTTTCTCAGCCTATCAAGAACTTCCTCTGTCCCTGTTGATTTTGTAGGGTAAAGCCACACAAATTTTGAGAAACCATCAATAACTGTCATTATGTGATTATATTTTTTTTCGTGTCCGTAAGAGGACCAACATGATCAATATAAAAAGTTCCTAGTGGATCTTGGGCTTTGTCTATTGGCGTTAGCAAACCCTCTTTTTTACCACGTTTAGCTTCTGCGATCAAACATTCCACACAACTGTTTGCTATTTTTTCAATTTTTGGCTGGATCCCATGTATGCTTTCTCAAGAATATCTCTAGTCTCTGTGTGCAATGCTTATAATTTCATCCTGCATTACTTCTGGCACAACCAACAATTCTTTGTTTGCATCTTTGTATATATACACGTCAGAGTTATTCAATACAGTTTTTATAGCTTTCACCCAATGGTCTTTATCCTGGGCCTCTTTTAATCTAAATTTTGTAGAATCCTCAATCAAAAGACACGACAGCCGAGTGAGAGCATCTACGTGCGTCATTTGACTGCCTGACCTATGCTCTACTTCGTAGTTGAACTCCTGCAAAAATAGCGCCCATCTTGCTACTCTAGTAGGTACGTCTTCTTTTTTTAATGTCATAGCGAATGCATTACAGTCCGTAACAATTTTAAACTTTAAACCAAGGAGGTATACCCGCCACTTCCTAATAGCATATGTTTATATGAGCTATATTTTTCTTCACTTTGTGTTGTTTTACGGCTCATATACTCAATTGGATGGAACAACTGGTCCTCTGGGTTTTTTTGCATTAAAGCTCCCCCGAACCCATTTTTGCTGGCATCGCTGTGTACCTCGGTATCCGCGGATGGATCATACAGCCTTAAAATTGGTGCCTTAATTATCAACTGTTTAAGATATTCAAAAGCGATCACACCATCTTCCTTTAATTCGATGAATTTACTATCTTGCGTATGTGTCTTCCTAAGTAGGTCTGTCAATGGCTTTGCCTCTAGAGCATAGTTTCTAATAAATCGGCGTAAATAGGATGTAAGACCTAAGAATCGTTGCAACGTTGGCTACTGTCTGCACTTTATCTTCGGTTGGTGATATTGCCCCATTCTCAACTACATACCCCAAAAGATTTGAGCTTTCTCCCACTTAATATGCAAACCAGCTTTCGTTACCACTTGTAAAAACTCTTCAAAGTGATCAATTCCTTGCTCCACACTTTGTGTTGGAATGATAATGTCGTCCATATACACGATGATTTTCTTTGATTGAATCAAGCTCCTTAATACAACACTGATGTAATGAGAAAACACTGCTGCTGTACCCAAAGGGTACAAGGGTATATTAGTTTTGTGCGAGTGCACATGGAACACACAGAAGGAGGCTTGGTAGACCCCACAAAGTATATATATTCTTGATCAGCATGACAAGCCGAGTCGATATAGCCTTTCACCCTTTGGGTACATTATTATTATTGTACATACGTCTGTATGTATAGTATGTACATATGTACATCAATAAGTATGTATGTATGTACATACATTCATATATACATACATATATAGGTTTGTATGTATGCAGTGGGCCATCGAACACTGTTGTATAATTGTAATAAATAGTGTTCTATGGTTTCAAATCAAAATTTTCAAAACAACAACAACAAGTTATTGGCTCGCAAATCTTCTTTCGTTTTGATCATTTACGGCTGATCATGCCAAAAGTTTACAGTTACCGTACACATACAAATACATTTGTATGTATTTATGTATGTATGTGTACAGTGAACAATCGAATACGGTATTATAATCAATAACTCTCGATGTTTTTCAATGTATTTGTATTCGACATGTATTACGATATATCAACACAAGTATCGATATTTTCGATATATCGCATTTAATTTTATTATTGGGGTTTTAATATTTATTAACTTTTTCAAATGAATGGTTTGTGTTATAAATTTTGTCTGATCGATTTCAAATTTGGGTAATGTAATCAACATAACTATATCAACAAATTGGCATTCAACGATTAAAATATAGCAATATGTTTTTTACTTGCCATATATCAAATATCAAATAGTTGGGGACATCACATACACACACTCACGCATACATACAACATGCATACATGCAAAATATCGAAGTTTGAATGCAATAAGCAGAATATTTAAATAGTAAAATCGAATTATTTATAGAGATCAATAAGAACAAATCATATACATACATCTGCCCGCAATGCGAAGCAGAATATGCGTAGCTCCGATATTCGGTTTCTGCTTTACTATCGCTTACGCAGTCGTTGCCTAGCGACGGTAACTGTAAACTTTTGGCGTTTTGCCTTTGCAATTAACATTAAATGGTCAAAACGAAAGAAGAGCGGGCCAATGACTTACAGTTGTTGTTGTTTTTAGAGCATTATTTTTTTTACAATCAAACAACTGTGTTCGATTGCCCAATGTATACATTAATACGAATGCGAATTAATACATACATATGTATGTTTCTCTTTACTTTTTCAACCGTACGTAGAGAACCGCACACATAGACACGAATTGTTGCTTGTTGTGTGTGTGAGTGTGTGTATGTGATGTCCCCAACTATTTGATATTTGTTGTTGCTGCATAAAGTTATTAATGAAAACCCTAATGCCAAATGCACTAAACAAAGAAAAAATTACTTTTAAAAATGTTATATTATATAATTTTCAATTAATTAACATATCTTGCTCTGTCAGTGCAAGACGAATATACAAACATATACATTATGGACATTCACACATTAGTGTCTCACATGTTGCTTTGGCTATTTCAATCGTTTGCACGCTTTTGTAAAATGCATATTTTGAAAATCCTTGAATGCAAAGTTGTAGATTTAGTTACGTAGATTACATTATCCAAATTTTAAATTGATCATACTAAATTTATAACAAAAACTTTTCATTTGAAATAGTGAATAAATATTAAAACCCCAATAATTCAAGCTCCAACACAAATTTCGAAATTCCGAGTATGCAGTTTTGTTTGTATCCATCATAGTGTAGGAGCACACTAAGAAAGGCTTTTGGAAAATTCTAGCTCCAACGGGGGGAAAACGAGCTTTAAAAAATATTAGTTATAGTGGTCATGTTCGTTTAACGAAATAGTTTGTCAAGAACAAAAATGTAACGGACTACTTAACAATTTTTTGTCAAGAACAGAAAATGTTCATTTAAATACCTTAAATGCCTTCCTACTGGTAACCTTTAAGGTGAAAACATATGGGTAGGTTATGCACACACAAAATAAATACAATTGGAAACATATTGAGCCGGGTTAAGACGGGCAATACCTGCTAGTAAGCTTATAAAATAAAGAAAAACTTTTCATTCATTTTGGTTTGCTTAACATCTAAAAGTATCAATCAAAGTTTGGTAGCATTTTCGTAATGCAATTCATTTTTCTAAAATTATATAAAATTCTCATTCATTTTTGTTTGTTAAGCATCTATAAGTATCAAACTTTAAAGTGTAAATAAATTTTTGTAGTAGCATTTAAAATTTTTATTTAAACATCTAAAAGTATCAAGTTTTATAGTGCAAACAAATTTGTATAGTACCATTACCGTAATGCAATTCTTTTTTATAAAATTATTAATATTGTTTTTTTATCGGAGACTTCTGTTGACAATTAACGGTTGATTGTTTACGGAAGGCTCCGTAAGAAAAAAAATATTAATAATTTTATAAAAAAGAATTACATTACGGTAATGCTACTAGTTTAAACTCTAAAAAAATGATTTTCTTTCATAAACTTTTAAAATAAAGAATAAATTTTCATTCATTTTTGTTTGTTAAACATATAAAAGTATCAAGTTATAAAGTGTAAACTAATTTTTGTTTTAGCATTTCCGTAATGCAACTCTTTTTATACAATTATTTTGATTTTTTTCTTGACTCAGCCTTTCGTTGATTGTCAATCCATGACTTAAGCTGTGCTGGAGTACGACGCTTTAAATATTGAGATGCAGCAATAACCCTATTGCACTCTGCTAAGCTAGGTAATCTTTTCAACGATTCGAAATTGCCGAAAGCCTCTTCCATCTCTTTTCGCTCAGGTGGCGACCAACGAATGCGTTGTGTCTTGCCAAAAGGAGATTCTATTTAAAAATTAAATAAGATTAGTAAAATTAATAATAAAAATACAATTCATGCATTCAAAATTTGGTTTATATTTGTATAATGTTATAGTTTTTGTTCTTACTACTGCGGCGTTTTCGATTTGGCTGCGGCTCAACTATTTCCTCTTTTGACTTTTCAGACTCATTTTCGTCGATGTATTCGGATCCAGAATCCTCAAAAGGTTCAGCTGTAAAATTGAATTCATTTTTTTTTTTTTTTTCCAAAGTATGTTAGCTGACCCCCCCTCACACACCTTGTGGCTACTTTCCATATGGTTCATATATGACTTATAGTATATCTTTCAGGGCACGGAGATGAAACTGTAAAGGAGTCTCAGGTCTTTTCGACGAATAATGATAATCAATAATCAATGGCCAAGAGCTTGATCGGGTCCCTAAGTGATATACTATATATAACATACATGTACCCAGTCACACACATACACAATTCAATTATCTAAAAATTTCAATATTGTACCTTCATTTTCGATGTCTTGTGCACAATTATCTTTCTCATAAAGTTCACCTGCTAAAAAAAAAAATATTTAATTCAATTAGGATTTTATTTTATTCGCCTAATGAGAATATGTAAGTTAGAGTAATATATGTGACGTATTGTGCCTAATTTTGCTAAACATAGAAACTTACCGGGCTTTGGGTTCTTATTATTCCGTTCGGGGCTATTCCCAATGGCTGCCATTAACATTTGGGACACTTCTGTAATTTCCGCAATTGTAGCGGGGACACGGTAAATATTTTTATGTATTTCTTTATGATGGCCCATAAAATTCGCGAGTCGGTCTATCTGAATATCTTCAACATTTAGCATAGAAGTGTATGTTGCTAAATGTTTGCGAAGCATTGTGCCCCTCAAGGCTTCTGGGCAGCTGGCACCACATTCGGACTTGCAACGCTGAATATGTAACAATTTTTTTCATCGACACCAGCTTCGCTGCGGTGTTTGAGGATCATATCGATACAAAAACAATCAAAGGGAGTAAGAAGTACTGACACTGTTCTATTTAATTTCCCTCGAAGAGTCAACCTTTTGTATTGCATTGCAATTTATTTCGTTTTAGCTGTCAGTTTATTTAGAACATCTTTGTCTATATTTTCTTCCATTGCATGAGCGGTGTTATAATTTTCAATGCTAATTCATTCTATTTCTCCAGCCCGACGACGGTTAAATATTTGGAGACTTATTAATGTGCTTCGTATCAAACTATTCCACGCTTCAAAATCGAATTTCTTATTCAAAACATTCAGCGCATCGGCGGATTTTTTGTTAACAAAATCAAAGAGTTTTTTAATATCCTCTTTCAAAGGTAAAATTGTTTTTACAGCTCGACGTTTTTTGGCTTGGTCCTCGATTGCTTTTTTGTTTATGTTTACAGGTATTTCGGTTTCCCATAAGACAATAAAATCATTTACTAATTTTTTATTTATCTCATCTTGATTTATTATACATTGTGTCAATAATATGTTTGCACATTTTTTTATTAATGAACTTAGACTTGTAGCAACCGATGGGGTTTTAAAAAGCAAAAGTTCGTTATCCCACTGGGAAACAGTTCGAATGCTAGACATCATAAGTTCATGATGTTTGGGATGAATGGCATCCTTTAACTCCTTTATTTGGCCTTGCGACTGTTGTTTTAATTCTATTACCAATCTACTTAATACTCTTAAATGTTGTAATGCATTATACTTCATGCATTCTGCATTTCCCAATAATACGATCAAATGGTCATATAATAAATTTCTCGTTATATCATCGTCATTTAAAACTGGAACAACTTTTCGACGCAATATGTCATTTGCAGCTTTATGCATATAGCCAGTTTTGCTGCGTCCATCCCTTAACATGTTTTTCGAACCATTAGGATGAAAAACACGGCATTTGCGAAAATGGCAACGAATTGTCGATTTCCGAAAGAAGCTAAGACAACCTTTACAACTTATTAAATCATGTGGACCATTACGAGAATTAATTCGGTTTTGGCGAGGTGCTATTATAATACCTTCGTTATATATTTGATCGGTGTTGTGGATAAAATCTCCCTTTTTCCGAATAGAATCAATTAGAATTTTTCGATTGGGATCGTTAGCTGAAAGAACCATAAATTTCTTAACATCTGGTTCATTCATATGAACGTTTTGTAAGTGTCGAGCAAATTTTGTTTGCAATTTTTTGCAGAACATACAAAAGTGTCTTTTGCTCTTTGTTTGTGTTTTTGCTGTAGGTATTTCAACATCTCTAAGATCAAAAAGAGGTACTTGAGCTTCATATGAAAATGACTCGTTTATTGTTAATGATGAGTTGATGCCATCGTATGTTGCAGATTCTGGCCAATTAGATCCGAGTGATTCCAAAGTGTCGGTATAGCCACTTACTGCTTTTGAACTAATTTCTGAATGTTCTGTAGAATCTATTAAAAATGATTATTTAGCTTTCTAAATTAACATTTTAAAATTAACGTATCTTATAAAACTATAAAAAAACAGGCTATAAACACTCTGTTCACTTATTACGAAAGAAATATTTCGTAGACGCACGGGGTATTTTAAGGATTAGTGACATTTTTATACTCTATACATGAAATGAAAAATGCGAGTACTTATTAGGTTTGTGCAAAGTGAAAATGTAACATGCAGAAGATGACAGACCCTACAAATATATATTATTGATGATCAGCGTGACGAGATTAGTCCATTGAGTCATGTCTGCCCGTCCAAATGAACAACTGGATTTCAAAGATATTAAGAGCTAGAGAAAATTTGCGCTATGTTTATTTTTTTTTATTTTATGACTGGCAGGTATTGCCCGTCTTAACCCGGCTCAATATGTTTCCAATTGTATTTATTTTGTGTGTGCATAACCTGTTTTCACCTTAAAGGTTACCAGTAGGAAAGCATTTAAAGTATTTAAATGAACATTTTCTGTTCTTGACAAAAAATTGTTCAGTAGTCCGTTACATTTTTGTTCTTGACAAACTATTTCGTTAAACGAACATGACCACTATAACTAATATTTTTTAAAGCTCGTTTTCCCCCCGTTGGAGCTAGAATTTTCCAAAAGCCTTTCTTAGTGTGCTCCTACACTATGATGGATACTATGAAACGATACTTGAGTCCAAATTTAAATTCACATTTGAGTCTTTTCGTGCCATATTGAGTCAACACGGTCACACACAAACTCGGAATATGAAACACGGCACTCGTGTCAATGCCGTGTAGCGATGAGCCACGATCAAAAAGCACTGACAATTCTCATCTCAATTTGCTAGAGTAAAACTTTCGATAGTTGAAGCCACCGATACCATCAAAATATCGAAGTTTGAAGGCAATAAGCAGAATATTTAAATAACAAAATCTAATTATTTATTGACATCAATAAGAACAAATCATATACATACATACAAGTTAATAATAACAACATTAAAAGTACTCTGGTCAACGCTCCGATTCGGTTACACCAGCTTGCACTGCAGAATCAGCGTCTCGTCGGCTTCCGCCACATTCCAAGCCAGCGCAGTTGCAACATAAAATTCACTGTAAGTCAAATTGTGCTGACATGGCCAAGTTTCTTCAACGTGAGGTTCGCTGCATCGCCGACCGACGGGAAGCGCCGCTGCCAGCGTCACTGAAAGCGTCCACAGCTAGCGTAGGGCTAAACTTAAGTTTGTAAATTCAGTCTTAAATTTGTATCCAAACTAAAAGGTCTTAATTGACCGATGAATAAATATAATTTTTTCCAATAATTAAACATTGTGAAATTAACTGGCGCCCGAGCAGGGACCAACGACGCGCGATAGGACAAAAAGTTTTCTAAGTGTGCGGTCGGACAACATAGCAAAAAGTCTATACGTCGCGACCAATTCGTTGGCAAAGAAAAAAAACTATTCGGTTCGAATAAGACTCCCGCACAAAATCGCGGTCGACCAATAGTGCGGAACTTAATTGTTCAAATAAAATTTAATCAGTGATCCACACATCCTGTCAGGCTCGCCCGCAGGATAACTTGCAAGCAGTACGCATCGCAAGAGCCCTAGTAGGAATCTGGAGAGACCAAAAAGGATGACATCCGGATCGTCGGCAAGAGTGGCCACAACAACACTCCTAATGTAAGCTAGTGAATAAGTTAACACAAAAACGAAAATTTGCAACCAAAAACATTAAAATAAGCAAACATAAAAACAAAAATTTTAAATAAAAAACGAAAAAAGAATTATAAACAAAACCTTCAGCTAAGTGAATAGTAGAAGGTGATTGAATAAAACAGTGTAAAACGATCAAATACTACGTCTTAACTGCGTTGACAAAGGAAATTTATTTCCTTCGAGCAGTATAATATAACCCAATCCTGCGAATCCTTAAAGGACCCTCCAGGGTAAAAGGGTAAAACCAGCTACTTGGTTTTCAACAAGTTTTCATAAATAAATACGAACCTTTTACAAATAAATTATAAATAAAACCTCGAAAAAATCCCTTGTAAAGCAAGAAGAAATAATAAGTGACAATTGTTGCCCAATATTTTCACACACGAATTTGAAATCCAAAGCCACAAATAAAATAAAGGCAAATAAAATACCACACAAACACACACACTCACGTCATATAACAAATACAGGGGGCAACATTGTCAAAACAACGAAGAAAAATATTAGTGCATTGATAAAGTTGGCATTTAGTCCTACCATTTCACACTTTGGATTTTACATCTGCATGTTATATTTCATTATTTTTAAACGTTCAATACATTTGCTTTAATTTTCATATTTATATTCTTATACCTTTGTATTTTTGCATTTTGACATTTTGTATTTCTATTTTTGATACACTGACATTTCTATTAACTACGACACCAAATTTCCCGAATAAGCTATATGGCAAATCAAGATAATTTAATTAGACCAGCCGTTATTGATTTAGACGAACAAATACAAGAAGGGGAGCGACAACTAAGATCGCAGCAACGACAGTTACAGAGACAGTTAGAATTTCAACAACAGAGAAATATGGAGGAACAGCAAGCACTGCTAGCCCTTATTACAGACTCCGCCACGCGAGCAATTAACGAACATGTGCCAGCTCTAGTTAGAGAAATAGTCAACCCAAGTCAGAATTTCTTAAATGAACCAGATCAAGAGATTAGGCCAGAACATCGGGCAAACTTGGCTGACTTAGATAGAGTGCCAGACGTGGTGAAGTGTCTTCGCGAATTCTCAGGAGATCCCTCTCAATTTAACTCATGGAAAAAGGGAGTAGACAGGATATTAGAGAACTATGAGTCCCAACGGGGCACCCCAAAATATTTTGGCATCTTGCATTGGCAATGCCGACATAGCCTTGGAATCATACAATGTTCCATTAAATTGGGGTGCCATGTCGAAGTGCTTAACACTGCACTATGCAGACAAACGTGACTTGAGTACGTTAGAATATCAGATGACAACGATAGTTCAGACCAACAACCAAACAGTGGAGGAATTCCACCAAGCGGTCTACAAACATCTGTCTCTGATTTTAAATAAAATTGGTTGCATGGAATTGTCACGGGAATCAGAACAATTAATGACTAAACTTTATCGAGATAAAGCTTTAGATACATTTGTTCGGGGTCTTAGAGGCGACCTCCCACGTCTGCTGGGCATGAAGGAACCAGCTGACCTGCCACAAGCCCTGCACTTGTGCCTGAAAATTGAGAATCAGACCTTCAGGTCTAACCACGCAGCCACTAGGGCACAGCCCATCGGTTTCCGACCATTAGGACAGAAACCAATTCCAATGCCCAGACAAACAATTACACCAAGTAATTCAGTTAACCACCAACAATCAATCAACTTCCGTCAACAGCCAACCCACTTTCGTCAAGAACCACAATGGGGGCAACAACTCCATAGAAATTTCCAAAATTATCCAAACCTCCACCAACGTGACAGACATATTTACCAACAACAACCAATTGCTCCACCTCGCCCTTCGGCACCAAAACCGCTGCCACGCCCAGAACCTATGGACGTGGATCCCAGCATCCGAACTAGACAAATCAACTACATGAACCGACAAAATTTCGAGACTGGTAAGCGACCTTTAAGTAATATGCTGCCAGCAGCCAAAAGACAAAGGAATTTCAATATCGAAAGCAACGAAAACGAAACGAACGGCACGGACAACACAGTGACAGACTATGAACAAACAATCGACAATTACGAAACGACCGACGAACCTGGGGAAACATTAGAAGAATACCAGGAACGATTCAATTACGACTACAGTACTGATACACCACAAGTTGAATATGCCGACGTACATTTTTTAGAGTAGAAAGCTCCTCTCTACCTTACTTTGAAGCAAGAGTGAGGGGCGGACAAACTCTGAAAATTCTCATTGACACCGGCTCCAACCGCAATTATATCAAACCAACCCTAGTTTCAAACCCAATCCCAAATAATAAACCTTTCGAAGCCATATCAGTGGGTGGCAATATAAAAGTCACACACCATAAAATTGCGAACTTATTTAACATGTCCGCTGTCCCAATTAAGTTTTTCCTACTGCCCACTCTGAAATCATTCGATGCCATTCTAGGCAATGACAGTCTGAAGGAATTAAAAACAATAATCTACACTGACCAAAATTTTATGTTAGTTAATAACCAAGTAACCATTCCCATAAAACAAAAAAAAATAGAAGCGGTAAACAATATAAGCCCACGAACAGACCATTTGACCGAAGAACAGAAAACAACACTACATAATTTGTTCAAGAAATATTCACAATTATTTGAAAAACCGGAGAAAAAACTCACTTACACTACTAACGTAACTGCAGAAATACGAACAAATTCAGAAACCCCTGTCTATTCCAAATTCTATCAGTACCCGATGTCCCTTAAGGACGAAGTCAATAAGCAAATATCCCAACTATTAGAAGACGGTATTATTCGACCTTCTAGGTCCCCGTATAACTCACCCGTGTGGGTAGTACCAAAAAAATGGACGCCTCAAAGGAAAAAAAATACAGAGTAGTAATCGACTATAGGAAGCTAAACAAAGTCACAGTGGCCGACAGATACCCTATTCCCGAAATAAACGAGGTTCTTTCTCAGTTGGGTAACAACAAGTTTTTTTCGGTGCTTGACCTTAAAAGCGGGTTCCATCAAATAAAATTAAAAGAGTCCGATATTGAAAAGACGGCGTTCTCAATAAACAATTCGAAATATGAGTTCACACGACTACCCTTTGGGCTAAAAAATGCCCCTTCTATCTTCCAACGCGCTTTGGACGACATCCTACGCGAGCACATAGGTAGAATTTGCTACATTTATATAGATGACATCGTAATCTTCAGTAAAGACGAAAAATCCCATTTTATGAATATCAGAACAATATTCGAAACTTTACAAAGGGCCAATATAAAATGCCAATTGGACAAATGCGAGTTTCTCAAATCCAAGGTAGAATTTTTAGGCTTCGTCATTTCCGACAAAGGAGTGGAGACCAACCCAGAAAAAGTTTTGGCAATAGCCAAATACCCATGTCCGAAAACAGTCCGAGAACTGAGAGCCTTTCTAGGTCTCTCAGGTTACTACAGAAGATTCATCAGAGATTACACAAAGTTGGCCAGGCCCCTAACTTCTATGCTGAGAGGTGTGGATGGACACGTTAACAAAAAAACCTCTCAGACAAAGGCAATCAATTTCAACCAAGAGGCAACAGAGGCATTTCGCAAAATAAAAAATTCTCTTATATCCAACGAAGTAGTCTTGAAGTACCCCGACTTTAGTAAAGAATTTCATCTCACCACAGATGCTTCCAATTTCGCAATAGGCGCTGTTTTATATCAGAATAATCAGCCAATATCCTTTATTTCTAGAACACTCTCAAAGGCAGAAGAAAACTATGCAGCTAACGAGAAAGAAATGCTAGCCATAGTTTGGGCCCTTAAAGCCTTGCGAAATTATCTATATGGCAGAGCCAAAGTAAAAATCTTCACTGACCATCAGCCTCTTACCCATTCACTAAGTAGTTGGAATGGTAATCCCAGAATTAAAAGATGGAAGGCACTTTTAGAAGAGTACGACTACGAATTACTCTACAAATCCGGAAGAGATAATGTCGTGGCAGATACTCTGTCTCGCATAACGAACCCCATTGAATTAAACTCAGTTAGCACCCAGCATAGCGACGAGAGTTCTAGCCACAACCTAATACCTAGCATGGAGGTGCCCATCAACGTTTTTAGAAATCAAATATTCCTTCATAAAGCAGATTCTTCCGAGTACAAATTTAGCATACCCTTTCCGACATTTCACAGGCATGACATTTACCGCCAGACATATGACAACGACGAACTAAAGACGCTTTTAAAAAAATATCTTAATCCCTCGGTTATTAACGGAATTTATACAACAGAAGATGTAATGGGCAAAATTCAGGAGATTTATCCAGATAATTTTGGTAGTTACAAGGTTAGATTTACCCAAAGAATGGTAAAAGATTTGACAAGCGAGGCACAACAGGAGGAAGAAATTATAAAAACACATTTCCGTGCTCATCGCAACGCGCTAGAAAATAAAATCCAACTGTCCGAACGATTCTACTTCCCAAAGATGAAGCAAAAGATAGAGAGTTTGGTTAAACAATGCGTAACCTGTAAAGAACAAAAATACGATAGGCAGCCAACAAATCCAAAATTGAAAGAAACTCCGATTCCAGAATACCCCGGCCACATTGTCCATATAGATATCTACTCGACAGAGGGGAAATTGGTTTTGACTGCCATTGATAAGTTTTCAAAGCTGGCACAGGGAAGGATTATAAAGTCAAAATCTATTGAAGACATAAAAACCCCACTAAGAGATTTAATTTTTTATTTTGGTGTCCCTAAATACCTTGTCATGGTCAATGAAAAATCACTGAATTCCGCTTCAATTAAGTTTATGCTCGTTGATCAGCTTAAAATCGAAATTTTTACAGTCCCACCTTATAAGAGCACAGTTAATGGACAGATTGAGAGATTCCACTCTACACTGTCAGAAATAATGCGGGTTGTGAGAAAAGACAAAATTCACAGAACATTCGAAGAACTTGTTGACAGAGCCATCTACGAGTATAACTACACCTTTCATTTCGTCACAAAAAAACGACCACTAGAAGTGTTTTTTGGAAGAATAGTAACTGCTGACCCAGAACTATACGAAAAGACCAGACTGGACGAAATAGACCGACTTAAACAAAAACAGAGCACTGACCTAGCATACCACAACAGGAGTAGGAAATCCCTAATGACATACCAACCCGGTGACGAAATATTCGTGAAAGTCAACACTAGGTTAGGGTCGAAATTATCAGCAAGATTCAGGAAAGAGATTGTACACGAAAATAACGACACAACAATCACCACAAAAACAGGCAAGATAGTACACAAGAGTAACATCAAAAACACTTAATTACAGGTGGTTGTCATGGACAACAACTGGGACGTACGGAGTCGACATAACGAACTACACAGACGCGCAAACTGCAACAATATACCTAGGACTAGGCAAAATACGTACCGCAACGACCAGAATTATTCACGTCCTCGATCTCGATCAGATGGAGAAAGCATTGGACACCATCAGATTTCACACAGAACAAGGGCTAAAATTTAGCAGCCTCTACCATACTCTGCACCACGAAATAAACCAAACCTATTCGATCCTCTACACCATAACCTCCACTTTTAATAAAAGAACCACCAGAGCCATAGACATGATAGGAACTGCATGGAAGTATGTGGCAGGAAGCCCTGACCACGACGATTTTATTAAATTGGAAGAACACATTAATAAAATAGTTTCAAACAATAACAAACAAGTAACTATAAATAACCAACTAGAACAAAGACTAAATAGCTTGACTAGAATAACAAATAGTTTGACAAACACCATAAAAAGGGATGACAAATTTAATCATGATATTGCCATTAGCCTCTGAAAATTTATATTATTTTATATAAATTATTAAAAACAAAGAAAGAATGGGACGCTTGCTTATAACTTTTTAATGCGGAAAATGCGAACGATTTGGCGACAATTGTGCTTATATTTAGTTCTATTTTACAACTGACTTCAAATTAGGCTTAAATTCTAAACTAAGCCTAAGGCGGCGAAAAGAGAGCGCGAGAGCAGCATCTGCGCCAACACCGGCCCCCTTGGAGGGACATCGTCCTTCAATGGGCAATGGCGCCAGCCGATGAATAGCCCTCCGTAGATTGCCACTACTCGTGGCGACGTCGGCCACCCGCACCTTCCCGTCTGTCCCGGCGTGAGTTGTGGTGATCCTGCTAAGTACCCACTTTTGTGGCGGCACGTTGTCTTCGGCCACCACGACGAGTTGTCCCACGACGACGTTGGGTTCCTCCTGGAACCACTTCGCTCGCACCTGGAGGCTCAAAATGTACTCCCGGGACCATCGCTGCCAAAACCTGTGCTTGAGACACGAGGCATTGCGCCATCGCCTTAAGCAGGTTTGGCTGTCGATGTCCGGGAGCGGTGGAGCTGGAGTCGCCAGAAGAGGCCGTCCGATTAGAAAGTGGCCCGGGGTTAGCGCCTCGCCGTCGCTGGGGTCCGCGCTGAGTGGTCCCAGTGGCCGAGAGTTCAGCACGGCCTCGACGCTCGCCAGGAGTGTTCCGAGCTCTTCTGCGGTCAGGAGCGCATTGCCCACCGTCCGTAGGAACAGGTGCTTTGCAGACTTGACACCTGCCTCCCATAGATCGCCGAAGTGAGGCGCTCTGGGTGGTATGTACGCAAACTCGCATCCTTTTTTTGATGCGAATTCGCGTACGCCTTCCGCCTCCTTCTCCCATCTCGCTCGGAACTCCTGCAGCTTCCTGTCGGCTCCCACGAAGTTCGTCGCGTTGTCGCAGTAAACTTTGCGAGGGACGCCTCTCCTGCCGACGAACCTTTCAAAAGCCAAGAGAAAAGCATCAGTGGTTAGATCTGACACAAGCTCTAAGTGAACCGCTTTCGAGGCAAAACAAACGAAAAGAGCCACGTACGACTTATACGGTGGCTTGCCACGGATGCGGAGCGTTGTGCTTATAGGGCCACAAAAATCAACACCACATACTTCGAACGGGTGGAACGGCTGGAGCCTGTCTGCCGGACCGGGGCTTCCATTTGAAGCAGAGGATGCACGAACGTACTGTTCGGCGACACACTTCCTGAGCGTTAACCAGCCAAACTCGCTCACGAAGCAGGCTCACCAGCGATCTAGGGCCAGCATGGCAATTTGACACATGCAAATAAGATACGTAGGATCTTATGAATTGCGACTTTTTAGAAAGCAACAACGGAAACTTGGCTTCATACGGGATAGGAGCATTTAATAATCTTCCCCCCACTCTCAGCAAGGAAAACAAGAAACCGTCTTCTCTAAACTCATGTAGAAATGGACTCAGACGCTGTAAGTTAGCGTTTAGTGTTCTCTTTTTTCGAATCTTGTCAATTTCGTCACCGAACTCATTGTCCTGGATGACTTGAACAATTTTGTTGAATACCAAATTGAGTTCGCTTGGCTTGGCTATTGGATCAAAGGGCTTCGAGACTTTTCTGCACCTTTGTATAAATCGAAAAACCCAAACGAACACCCTCAGCAATTTTGAATGTGACGAGTAGCTTTCGATAACTTCGAGAATATAATTGGCTTGCCGATCTGCGAGTAAAACTACAGCAGACTTACGAATTTCTAGGGCAGCTGAATTTTTAGGCGGCTCGAAGTGAGCATTCACAGGCCAATTTTCTTCCGATTCCATGAGGAAGGCTGGCCCTGTAAACCAAATGGAGCTACGCAACTCGTCTACATTACATCCTCTGGACACGATGTCTGCTGGGTTGGATTTCGTTGGGACATGTCGCCACGTTGCATTCTCGGACCACTCTTGGATTTGAGAAACCCTGTTTGAAACGAAAACTGACCATGCCAACGGATGTGACTTGATCCAGTGGAGCGTTATTTCCGAGTCAGTCCACATAAATATCTTGTCTATTGGAGAATTAAGCAACGGGCGGACTTGACGAAAAAGATCTGCGAGAAGGTGAGCTGCACACAGCTCAAGACGAGGCAAAGTTTTCGTCTTGAGTGGAGCTACTTTGGATTTTGAGGTCAAAAGTGACACTTTCCAACCATTCGCAGTCGAAACACGAACATAAATACAGGCGCCATAAGCTCGCATTGAGGCATCGGCGAACGCATGTATTTGAATGGGTGACTGCGTATCTGTATGGACGAATCTAGGGACTTGAATACCGCTGAGGTTCAACAGATTCTGCTTAAATGAGTCCCAAACTGTATGAAGATTCTCAGCGATGGATTCGTCCCAATCTAGTTTTTGTAGCCACAAATCTTGCAGCAACATTTTTGCTTTGGTGATCAGCGGGCAAAGAAGGCCCAGAGGATCGAAAAGCCTGGCAGTCACCGATAATATGTTCCGTTTTGTCGAGCGGAGATCTAGGTAGGAATTTTCCAACTGGAACTGAAATACATCTTCCTTCGGCAACCACATAACGCCGAGCGTTTTGGTTGGGTCTGAGTCGACTGTGGCTACTGGAATAACTGTGCTATCAAATGCGGACAGTTCCGAGCAGTTCGAAAACCACTTTGCCAATTCGAAGCCTGCACTTTGAAGAACGTGCGACACTTCTGCTCGAAGCTTTTTTAGCTGTTCAACGCTTTCAGCACCAGTTAACATATCGTCGACATAAAAGTCGCTCCGAATAACTTCAGCAGCTGTTGGATGTGAGGAACGGACCATTTCACTCAGCTTTGTTAAACACCGCACCGCCAAGAACGGAGCTGGCGACGTGCCATACGTTACAGTGTTTAACCTGAAGATTTTCAAAGACTCAGACGGATCTCTTCGCCACACTATGAGCTGATAGTTTCTATCTGCTTCGTGCACCATCACCTGACGGTACATTTTTTTAATGTATGCCGCTAAGGCGAACTTTCGCAAACGAAAACGAAGCAGCGTAGAATAAAGCTCCTCCTGAATTGTTGAACCGACCATTAAGGTATCATTCAACGCAATCTGAGTGGACGTGCGGCAAGAGGCATCGAAAACGACACGCAACTTGGTCGACGTGCTTTGAGGCCGCAGGACACACTGATGCGGAATAAAATAGTGTGGAGTATCTGGAATTTTGTTGTCCGTTGAGGACATACATACTCGTCCATAAATTCCAGATACATGCTTTTCATTTGAGGGTCTTTTGACAACCACCTTTCAAGCGACAAAAAACGACGTTTCGCAATTTCATACGATGAGCCAAGATTTTTTGGGTCAGATTTAAAAGGTAACCGTACCTGAAATCGACCAGACGACAAGATTTTTGTATTATCAACAAAGTGTTGTTCACAAAGCTGTTGCTCAGGTGAGAGAACTTTCGAATTATTAGGCAAGTCCTCAATGGACCAAAACTTTTGTATCGTTGAGTCTATCGAAAGTAATTGTTCTTCTTGGCAACTTAAATTCACTGCTCCTTCTATATTCGTTGTAGGTTGAGTAGAGCATCTGCCTGACACTATCCAGTCGAGAAGCGTTTTTTGTAATGTGGGAGCCTCAGGACCTTGCTTTATTTGGCCTACCGACAATAAGTCGAAGAATGACTCTGCTCCAATTAGCATATCAATTTTTTGCCGCTTGTGGAATTGAGGATCGGCCAATTGAATATTTTTGGGGACCCTCCACCCGCTGGTGTTCACCGCTTGATCGGGATGATAACCAGAAATCGATCCCAAGATCCAAAAATCTGCGGAAAACTCGCTACAATTGACACGCGACTTCACCACTGCATGAATTCTTTTCTTGGCACGCGCATTGGTGTCTCCAATGCCGCGCAAGACCATTCACGTATCCTCTCGTCTGAGCTGTAGCTTTTGAGCTAGATCCTCAGTCACAAAGTTGACTTGTGACCCAGAATCTAACAATGCTCTTGCTAAAACGAAATCGCCACTTTTCGTTTTAACGCTCACGACTGCTTTTGCAAGAACCACTCTATCCGAAGCAGTCGCATGCATGGCATGCGAAGTGGAAGAGCTATCTTGAAGATGTGGTGGCTGAGAGGGTGGTGGTAACGCAAGATTTGTGCTAGCAGTATAAATATGTAGCAGTGTGTGATGAGAACGTTGGCACACGCTACATTTCTTTGCCTTACACTTCGCTACTGTGTGGCCTCGTCGGAGACAGTTTATGCACAAAGGCGCACCTTTAGCGAAGTCAAACCTTTGCTGCACTGACAAGGCAATATATGCCTGGCAATTGCCAATCGAATGGTCAGCTGAATTGCAAAACTGACAAAGGTTATTCTGTTCGTTGTTGGCAGCAACGAACGAATGATTTATCCTGCTAGCATTTTTTACTTTTTGAGTCTGAGTGTTATTGCTCGACTGGCTGCCCTTCGCTTGAGCTTTACTAGCTTCTTCAGCAACAATATGCTGGTAGCGTCTGTTAAGAGCAGTCTCACAATCTCGCCATAGTGGGAGCGTTGTGTAGTCGAGCTCTTCCCACTTCTTTTTTGTGGTAGGATCGACTTTGCCCATAACTAAATAAATTAAAATGGCATTAGCGATTTTCTTGTCGTCACCAATTGACAGAAGTGAGTCATAGGTGGCCGACACTGTGTCGATCAGGTTCTCAAAGCTGACGCAGATGGCTGGGAAATCTTTTGCAGATTGAAAAGTGTCGATATGTTATCGAAAAATATTAGGCAGTCATTATCGTACACCCGCTTTAGACTTTCAAGGGCTTTGCTATAATTGTCTTCCGTCACTTGGAAGGCGCGAACTGTGCCTAAAGCGTCACCAGCCAAACATGATATTAAGTGATTGAATTTTTCAATATCATGCAGTGTGTCATCATTGTGAACAAAAGTTTCAAAAAGACTCATGAAATTTTTAAATTCAGAATGCTTGCCGCTAAAAGTTGGAAGAGCGACACCTTGGCTTTTTTGAAGTAGGCGGTGCAATACCGTTTTCCGAACTTGAATTGTCGATGCTTTTTCTTCTTAGTTTTTCCAGCTGGCCTTTTAATAAGGATTTGGTCATAATGCAAGTTTCTTCCAACTCTGCACCGTAGTCATCTTCTGTATCTTTTGCTTCAATTTTGCTATGCAATATATTTGCAGTTTCTATATGAGTTGTTAGAAGCTCTAACCTGCATTCTAACTCGATTGGCTCTAACGAAATCGAGCCTTCTTTTAATTGCCGTTGCATACGACATATACTCCTCATACAGCCCTCGCGCTTCCTTTTAAGTTCTTCGATCAAGTCCTTACTCATATTGATTTAAAGTTTTAAACTTGATCGAACGAAAATTGTCGAGTGACAAACGAGAAATCGAAAATAATATGCTCTTCTCAGCAAGTGTAGGGGAGCGCAACAGATGGTCGTCTAGCAGTGCGAACGAAAACGAGAAGAACTGCAGTTGACTGACCGTCGAAGGCAATACTTTTGAAAGCAGCAGCGAAAGTGGCGACAAACGAAAAGAATAATTCTAATACAAATGCCTTGTGTGCGTTAGCAGAACAGCTAATTCTTATGCATGTATTATGCGAAGCGCAGGCAAACAAAAAATGCAGCAGCTTAAGCGCGAACACGACAGCAATGTATTAGCTATGTTATGTATGTGAGTATGTCGGTATATATTTACATATGTACTAACGACAACGGCGAATTTGATGAGAACAACGAGAGCAAGCAACAAACGAAAACTGCCGACGGCTGGCTGAGATTGACGTGGGGGGGGGGGGGGGGGGGGGATGCCGTATGTAAAAGTGGCTATGTATATTTATGTATGTATGTATGTATAACAAAATCAAACGACAATAAATTGGCACTTTAAATAATTGCCTATAGCGGTTCACTTTTATTTAATATTAGTACGACATGCGATTTATATTTGTGTTAATTATGCTCAACTATCTACCGTATTATATTATGGTCACGTATGTGCCAAAGGTTGAAAGTTGAAGGCCGAAATAAGCAATTCGCTGGTTAAATTCCACTTTCAAACTTTAGCACAGTACCTGTGAAGTCGACTTTGGCTCAGGAACTTCCCTTTGGTCGACTTGACTCATCCTCCAATAATCCAGTTGACGTGACAGCAACACACACAATCCCCAGTGCAGCAACAACAACACGACCGACGCGGTTCCGCACAAATTAAAGTTTTTAATTAAAAAAAAAACAAGCAAGTCCCTGCTCGGGCGCCAATGAAAATTTATATTATTTTATATAAATTATTAAAAACAAAGAAAGAATGGGACGCTTGCTTTTAACTTTTTAATGCGGAAAATGCGAACGATTTGGCGACAATTGTGCTTATATTTAGTTCTATTTTACAATTGACTTCAAATTAGGCTTACATGCTAAACTAAGCCTAAGGCTGCGAAAAAAGGGCGCGAGGCGACGTCCGCAAACGGCCGCTCTCGCGCTCTCTTTTCGCCCTAAACTAAAATTCAAATAATTATCTTAAACTATCTTAATCTAAAGCAGCATCTGCGCCAACAGCCTCCAAAACCAGATAAGACTAATCAAAGAAGAAGTTATTAATATTAAATACGCCATACAATGGGCAAAACTGAACATAATAAACACCTTTCTACTCGGTGAAAAGGAAATACATGAAATAGCAACATTTTTAAAATGGGAAATATGCCTTCTTTATCAGTCGAAGAGATGTTAGAATTCTCAGACGTGTCAATTTTACATAATAAAACTGTACTACTATATGTGGTGAAAATACCAAATTTGGAAGAAACAGATTATGAAAATATTTTAATCAAACCAATAATAAAAAACAACACAATTGTCAACACCCAATTTGGGGAAATTTTTTCGAACAAAGAAAATATGTACGGGATCATAAAGAATTGCAAGAGTTATAATAATATAAAAATTTGTCATAAGAATGAAATTGTAAACCTTAGAAATAACACTTGTTTGCCTAGGCTCCTAAAAGGAGAGAAATCGCTGTGTGAATTCAGTAACGCCGACCACATCGACAAAATTGAAGAAATCAGCAGCGGACTCATTATGCTCAACGACTTCAACGGGATTCTGACCTTTCGGCAAAACAACACAAGGAACCTGGCCGGATCTTACCTTATTAACTTCTGGAATGAATCCATCACAATTGACAACAGAGTGTTCACCAACCTAGAAACCACAGTTCTAAAAACGGGCTCCCCAGTAATCCAAATCACACCAGAGGAGACCAAGCGACTTAGAATATTGTCTCTGGAAGCTCTAGAATCCTTACACATCGACAACACCGAGCAGCTGAATAAACTACGCATAGCAGCTCATAGCTCATGGGTCTTCACTGTCATCTGCATTGTGGTAATACTCATCAGTATATTCTACCTCAACAAGAAGAAACAGCAAAAGATAATACTGCAAATGGCTCCTCAACCTCAACTCAAAGCGATACAAGACCTACAGCCACAAAGAAATGACCAACTACATTTCAACATTCCATTCTTTTGATGCTATTTGGAGAAGACGAAACCGCTTGAGGACAAGCGTCAATTAAAGGGGGAGGAGTTAATAATAACAACATTAAAAGTACTCTGGTCAACGCTCCGATTCGGTTACACCAGCTTGCACTGCAGAATCAGCGTCTCGTCGGCTTCCGCCACATTCCAAGCCAGCGCAGTTGCAACATAAAATTCACTGTAAGTCAAATTGTGCTGACATGGCCAAGTTTCTTCAACGTGAGGTTCGCTGCATCGCCGACCGACGGGAAGCGCCGCTGCCAGCGTCACTGAAAGCGTCCACAGCTAGCGTAGGGCTAAACTTAAGTTTGTAAATTCAGTCTTAAATTTGTATCCAAACTAAAAGGTCTTAATTGACCGATGAATAAATATAATTTTTTCCAATAATTAAACATTGTGAAATTTAACTTACATCTGCCCGCAATGCGAAGCAGAATATGCGTAGCTCCGTTATTCGGTTTTTGCTTTACTATCGCTTACGCAGTCGTTGCCTAGCGACAGTAACTGTAACATTTTGGCGTTTTTCCTTTGCAATTAACATTAAATGGTCAAAACGAAAGAAGAAGAGCGAGCTAATGACTTGCAGTTGTTGTTGTTTTTAGAGCATTATTTTTTTTACAATCAAATAACTGTGTTCGATTGCCCAATGTATACATTAATACGAATGTACATACATGCTATATTCATACACAGGCATACATACATATGTACATATGTTTCTCTTTACTTTTTCAACCGTACGTAGAGAACCGCACACATAGACACGAACTGTTGCTTGTTGTGTGTGAGTGTGTGTATGTGATGTCCCCAACTATTTGATATGTGTTGTTGCTGCATAAAGTTATTAATGAAAACACTAATGCCAAATGCACTAAACAAAGAAAAAATTACTTTTAAAAATGTTATATTATATAATTTTCAATTAATTAACATTTCTTGCTCTGTCAGTGCAAGACGAATGTACATACATACATATGTAGATACATATGTACATACATAGATGTGCACATATGTATGGACATTCACTCATTAGTGTCTCACATGTTGCTTTGGCTATTTCAATCGTTTGCACGCAACTACACTAACAGCTGTTTGTATGTGTGTATATGTATACTTAGTTGTCCCCAACTGTTTGATATTTTGTATTGTTTGTTCTGCCTGCTTTTGTAAAATGCATATTTTGAAAATCCTTGAATGCAAAGTTGTAGATTTAGTTACGTAGATTACATTATCCAAATTTTAAATCGATCGGACTAAATTTATAACACAAACTTTTCATTTGAAATAGTGAATAAATATTAAAACCCCAATAATTCAAGCTCCAACACAAATTTCAAGTATCAAGTTTTATAGTGCAAACAAATTTGTATAGTACCATTACCGTAATGCAATTCTTTTTTATAAAATTATTAATATTGTTTTTTTATCGGAGACTTCCGTTGACAATTAACGGTTGATTGTTTACGGAAGGCTCCGTAAGAAAAAAATATTAATAATTTTATAAAAAAGAATTACATTACGGTAATGCTACTAGTTTAAACTCTAAAAAAATGATTTTCTTTCATAAACTTTTAAAATAAAGAATTAATTTTCATTCATTTTTGTTTGTTAAACATATAAAAGTATCAAGTTATAAAGTGTAAACTATTTTTTGTTTTAGCATTTCCGTAATGCAATTCTTTTTATAAAATTATTTTGATTTTTTTCTTGACTCAGCCTTTCGTTGATTGTCAATCCATGACTTAAGCAATAACCCTATTGCACTCTGCTAAGCTAGGTAATCTTTTCAACGATTCGAAATTGCCGAAAGCCTCTTCCATCTCTTTTCGCTCAGGTGGCGACCAACGAATGCGTTGTGTCTTGCCAAAAGGAGATTCTATTTAAAAATTAAATAAGATTAGTAAAATTAATAATAAAAATACAATTCATTCATTCAAAATTTGGTTTATATTTGTATAATGTTATAGTTTTTTGTTCTTACTACTGCGGCGTTTTCGATTTGGCTGCGGCTCAACTATTTCCTCTTTTGACTTTTCAGACTCATTTTCGTCGATGTATTCGGATCCAGAATCCTCAAAAGGTTCAGCTGTAAAATTGAATTCATTTTTTTTTTTTTTTCCAAAGTATGTTAGCTGACCCCCCCTCACACACCTTGTGGCTACTTTCCATATGGTTCATATATGACTTATAGTATATCTTTCAGGGCACGGAGATGAAACTGTAAAGGAGTCTCAGGTCTTTTCGACGAATAATGATAATCAATAATCAATGGCCAAGAGCTTGATCGGGTCCCTAAGTGATATACTATATATAACATACATGTACCCAGTCACACACATACACAATTCAATTATCTAAAAATTTCAATATTGTACCTTCATTTTCAATGTCTTATGCACAATTATCTTTCTTATAAAGTTCACCTGCTAAAAAAAAAATTTTTTAATTCAATTAGGATTTTATTTTATTCGCCTAATGAGAATATATAAGTTAGAGTAATATATGTGACGTATTGTGCCTAATTTTGCTAAACATAGAAACTTACCGGGCTTTGGGTTCTTATTATTCCGTTCGGGGCTATTCCCAATGGCTGCCATTAACATTTGGGACACTTCTGTAATTTCCGCAATTGTAGCGGGGACACGGTAAATATTTTTATGTATTTCTTTATGATGGCCCATAAAATTCGCGAGTCGGTCTATCTGAATATCTTCAACATTTAGCATAGAAGTGTATGTTGCTAAATGTTTGCGAAGCATTGTGCCCCTCAAGGCTTCTGGGCAGCTGGCACCACATTCATAAGCAAATTGTTTTAAAATTGGGCAAGCACGAATGTACTCTTTCCCAAGTGATTTCGGGCTTGCAACGCTGAATATGTAACAATTTTTTTCATCGACACCAGCTTCGCTGCGGTGTTTGAGGATCATATCGATACAAAAACAATCAAAGGGAGTAAGAAGTACTGACACTGTTCTATTTAATTTTCCTCGAAGAGTCAACCTTTTGTATTGCATTGCAATTTGTTTCGTTTTAGCTGTCAGTTTATTTAGAACATCTTTGTCTATATTTTCTTCCATTGCATGAGCGGTGTTATAATTTTCAATGCTAATTCATTCTATTTCTCCAGCCCGACGACGGTTAAATATTTGGAGACTTATTAATGTGCTTCGTATCAAACTATTCCACGCTTCAAAATCGAATTTCTTATTCAAAACATTCAGCGCATCGGCGGATTTTTTGTTAACAAAATCAAAGAGTTTTTTAATATCCTCTTTCAAAGGTAAAATTGTTTTTACAGCTCGACGTTTTTTGGCTTGGTCCTCGATTGCTTTTTTGTTTATGTTTACAGGTATTTTGGTTTCCCATAAGACAATAAAATCATTTACTAATTTTTTATTTATCTCATCTTGATTTATTATACATTGTGTCAATAATATGTTTGCACATTTTTTTATTAATGAACTTAGACTTGTAGCAACCGATGGGGTTTTAAAAAGCAAAAGTTCGTTATCCCACTGGGAAACAGTTCGAATGCTAGACATCATAAGTTCATGATGTTTGGGATGAATGGCATCCTTTAACTCCTTTATTTGGCCTTGCGACTGTTGTTTTAATTCTATTACCAATCTACTTAATACTCTTAAATGTTGTAATGCATTATACTTCATGCATTCTGCATTTCCTAATAATACGATCAAATGGTCATATAATAAATTTCTCGTTATATCATCGTCTTTTAAAACTGGAACAACTTTTCGACGCAATATGTCATTTGCAGCTTTATGCATATAGCCAGTTTTGCTGCGTCCATCCCTTAACATGTTTTTCGAACCATTAGGATGAAAAACACGGCATTTGCGAATATGGCAACGAATTGTCGATTTCCGAAAGAAGCCAAGACAACCTTTACAACTTATTAAATCATGTGGACCATTACGAGAATTAATTCGGTTTTGGCGAGGTGCTATTATAATACTTTCGTTATATATTTGATCGGTGTTGTGGATAAAATCTCCCTTTTTCCGAATAGAATCAATTAGAATTTTTCGATTGGGATCGTTAGCTGAAAGAACCATAAATTTCTAAACATCTGGTTCATTCATATGAACGTTTTGTAAGTGTCGAGCAAATTTTGTTTGCAATTTTTTGCAGAACATACAAAAGTGTCTTTTGCTCTTTGTTTGTGTTTTTGCTGTAGGTATTTCAACATCTCTAAGATCAAAAAGAGGTACTTGAGCTTCATATGAAAATGACTCGTTTATTGTTAATGATGAGTTGATGCCATCGTATGTTGCAGATTCTGGCCAATTAGATCCGAGTGATTCCAAAGTGTCGGTATAGCCACTAACTGCTTTTGAACTAATTTCTGAATGTTCTGTAGAATCTATTAAAAATGATTATTTAGCTTTCTAAATTAACATTTTAAAATTAACGTATCTTATAAAACTATAAAAAAACAGGCTATAAACACTCTGTTCACTTATTACGAAAGAAATATTTCGTAGACGCACGGGGTATTTTAAGGATTAGTGACATTTTTATACTCTATACATGAAATGAAAAATGCGAGTACTTATTAGGTTTGTGCAAAGTGAAAATGTAACATGCAGAAGATGACAGACCCTACAAATATATATTATTGATGATCAGCGTGACGAGATTAGTCCATTGAGTCATGTCTGCCCGTCCAAATGAACAACTGGATTTCAAAGATATTAAGAGCTAGAGAAAATTTGCGCTATGTTTATTTTTTTTTATTTTATGACTAGCAGGTATTGCCCGTCTTAACCCGGCTCAATATGTTTCCAATTGTATTTATTTTGTGTGTGCATAACCTGTTTTCACCTTAAAGGTTACCAGTAGGAAGGCATTTAAGGTATTTAAATGAACATTTTCTGTTCTTGACAAAAAATTGTTCAGTAGTCCGTTACATTTTTGTTCTTGACAAACTATTTTGTTAAACGAACATGACCACTATAACTAATATTTTTTAAAGCTCGTTTTCCCCCCGTTGGAGCTAGAATTTTCCAAAAGCCTTTCTTAGTGTGCTCCTACACTATGATGGATACTATGAAACGATACTTGAGTCCAAATTTAAATTCACATTTGAGTCTTTTCGTGCCATATTGAGTCAACACGGTCACACACAAACTCGGAATATGAAACACGGCACTCGTGTCAATGCCGTGCAGCGATGAGCCACGATCAAAAAGCACTGACAATTCTCATCTCAATTTGCTAGAGTAAAACTTTCGATAGTTGAAGCCACCGATACCATCAAAATAACGAAGTTTGAAGGCAATAAGCAGAATATTTAAATAACAAAATCTAATTATTTATTGACATCAATAAGAACAAATCATATACATACATACATCTGCCCGCAATGTGAAGCAGAATATGCGTAGCTCCGTTATTCGGTTTTTGCTTTACTATCGCTTACGCAGTCGTTGCCTAGCGACAGTAACTGTAACATTTTGGCGTTTTTCCTTTGCAATTAACATTAAATGGTCAAAACGAAAGAAGAAGAGCGAGCTAATGACTTGCAGTTGTTGTTGTTTTTAGAGCATTATTTTTTTTACAATCAAATAACTGTGTTCGATTGCCCAATGTATACATTAATACGAATGTACATACATGCTATATTCATACACAGGCATACATACATATGTACATATGTTTCTCTTTACTTTTTCAACCGTACGTAGAGAACCGCACACATAGACACGAACTGTTGCTTGTTGTGTGTGAGTGTGTGTATGTGATGTCCCCAACTATTTGATATGTGTTGTTGCTGCATAAAGTTATTAATGAAAACACTAATGCCAAATGCACTAAACAAAGAAAAAATTACTTTTAAAAATGTTATCTCTATATATATAAAACAGTTTGTCCTGACTGACTGACTGATTGGCAATCAACGCACAGCCCAAACGGTAAGAGCTAGGAAGCTGAAATTTGGACACAAGATCCCTCTTATAGTGAAAGTGAGCACTAAGAAGGGGTTTCGGAAAATTCGAGCTCCAAAGGGGGGAAAACGAGGTCCAACGTTTGTATGAAAAATCTACAACTTAGTTTGTATACTCTCACAAAGAATACAAAAAAAACTGTGTACTTGGATTTTCAATATTTTTCCTGCGGCCTGAATAATAATGATTTTCCGGTGGAAAATTCGGTAAACGAAAAGCTATGTGCAATCAACGCACAGCCCAAACGGTAAGAGCTAAGAGGCTGAAAATTGGACACATGTTGTCTTCAGTGGTGTAGGTGAGCACTAAGAAGCGGTTTTGGAAAATTCGAACGCCAAAGGGGGGAAAACGGGCTCCAACGTTTGTATCAAAAATCTACAATTTTCATCCAATTAACTTCAAACTTAGTTTGTATACTCTCAAGAAGAATACAAGAAGAACTGTATACTTGGTTTTTCACCATTTTTCCTGGGGCATGAAAAAAGGGGGGTTTTCCGTGGAAAAATTGAAACACATCAACACCCCACAGCCCAAACGGTAAAAGCTAGGAAACTGAAATTTGGGCTCAAGTATCCTATCATGGTGTAGATGCGCACTAAGAAGGGATTTTGAAAAATTCAAGCTCCAAAGGGGGGAAAAGTAGCTCCAAAGTTTGTTTGAAAATTCTGCATTTTTGAATCGATCAACTTTAAATTTAGGTTTTATAATCTATAAAAGAATACAAACAAAACTGCATACTCGGTTTTTCAAAATTTGTGTTGGAGATTTTTAATATTATTTCTTTATTTTATGGGGTTTTAATATTTATTCATTTTTTCAAATGAAAAGTTTGTGTTATAAATTTTGTCAGATCGATTTCAAATTTGGGTAATATAATCTACGTAACTAAAATTACAACTTTGCATTTAACGATTTTTAAAATATGCATTTTACAAATGCAGGTAGCACAAACAATACAAAATATCAAACAGTTGGGGACAACTAAGTATACATACATACACACACACATACATACATACAAGCAGCTGTTCGTGTAGTTGCGTGTAAACGGTTGAAGTAGCCAAAGCAAAATGTAAGACACTAATGTGTGAATGTTCATTTGTACACATGTATGTACATACATACATACATATGTATGTACAAAAGTACATTCGTCTTGCACTGACAGGGCAAGAAATGTTAATTAATTAAAAATTATTAACATTATAACATAAACATTTTTATGCTATTTTTTCTTTGTTTAGTACATTTGGCATAAGGGGTTTTTAGGACAACGGACTACAAGGGCGTACGCAGGTTGGGCAGGGGGGACATTTCTCCCCTTAGAAAGAATTTCGCATTATGAATTACGCCAGCACCATATGTATTACATACGTCTGTATGTATAGCATGTACATATGTATGTATGTACATCAATAAGTATGTATGTACGTTCATACATTCCTATATACATATATAGGTTTGTATGTACAAGTATGCAGTGGGCTATCGAACACTGTTGTTTAATTGTAAAAAATAGTTTTCTATGGTTTCAAATCAAAATTTTTAAAACAACAACAACAACTTCAAGTTATTGGCTCGCAAATCTTCTTTCGTTTTGATCATTTACGCCTGTTCATTACATACGCAAAATGCCAAAAGTTTACAGTTACAGTACACATACAAATAAATTTGTATGTATGTATGTGTACAGTGTACAATCGAATACAGTATTATAATCAATAACTCTCAAACGATGTTTTTCGATGTATTTGTATTCGACATGTATTACGATATATCAACACAAGTATCGATATTTTCGATATATCGCATTTAATTTTATTATTGGGGTTTTAATATTTATTCACTTTTTCAAATGAATAGTTTGTGTTATAAATTTTGTCCGATCGATTTCAAATTTGGGTAATGTAATCAACATAACTATATCAACAAATTGGCATTCAACGATTAAAATATAGCAATATGTTTTTTACTTGCCATATATCAAATATCAAATAGTTGGGAACAGTTCGAGTCTATGTGTGCCCATGCATACATACATACATATGTACAAGCATATGTATCTATGCCTGTATATGTATGAAGCATGTAAATACAAAACAACAACAACAACTTCAAGTTGTTGGCTCGCTCATCTTCTTTCGTTTTGACCATTTAATGTTAATTGCAAAGGCAAAACGCCAAAAGTTTACAGTTACCGTCGCTAAGCAACGACTGCGTATGCGATAGTAAAGCAGAAACCGAATAACGGACCTACGCATATTCTGCTTCGCATTGCGGGCAGATTTATGTATGTATATGATTTGTTCTTATCGATCTCAATAAATAATTAGATTTTATTATTTAAATATTCTGCTTATTGCATTCAAACTTCGATATTTTGATGGTATCGGTGGCTTCAACTATCGAAAGTTTTACTCTAGCAAATTGAGATGAGAATTGTCAGTGTTTTTTGATCGTGGCTCATCGCTGCACGGCATTGACACGAGTGCCGTGTTCATATTCCGAGTTTGTGCGTGACCGTATTGACTCAAATGTGAATTTAAAATTAGGATATACCCTTATAATTATTCCCCTTTTTTGCACATAGTCTATCTTAAAACGTTGCGTTATCTCTATATATAAAACAGTTTGTCCTGACTAATTGGTGATCAACGCACAGCCCAAACGGTAAAAGATGAAATTTGGACTCAAGTATCCTTTCATAGTATCCATCATAGTGTAGGAGCACACTAAGAAAGGCTTTTGGAAAATTCTAACTCCAAAGGGGGGAGGTTTAAAAAAATATTAGTTATAGTGGTCATGTTCGTTTAAAGAAATAGTTTGGCAAGAACAAAAATGTAACGGACTACTGAACAATTTTTTGTCAAGAACAGAAAATGTTCATTTAAATACCTTAAATGCCTTCCTACTGGTAACTTATAAGGTGAAAACATATGGGTAGGTTATGCACACACAAAATAAATACAATTGGAAACATTATATTGAGCCGGGTTAAGACGGGCAATACCTGCTAGTATTATATAATTTTCAATTAATTAACATTTCTTGCTCTGTCAGTGCAAGACGAATGTACATACATACATATGTAGATACATATGTACATACATAGATGTGCACATATGTATGGACATTCACACATTAGTGTCTCACATGTTGCTTTGGCTATTTCAATCGTTTGCACGCAACTACACGAACAGTTGTTTGTATGTGTGTATATGTATACTTAGTTGTCCCCAACTGTTTGATATTTTGTATTGTTTGTTCTGCCTGCTTTTGTAAAATGCATATTTTGAAAATCCTTGAATGCAAAGTTGTAGATTTAGTTACGTAGATTACATTATCCAAATTTTAAATCGATCGGACTAAATTTATAACACAAACTTTTCATTTGAAATAGTGAATAAATATTAAAACCCCAATAATTCAAGCTCCAACACAAATTTCAAGTATCAAGTTTTATAGTGCAAACAAATTTGTATAGTACCATTACCGTAATGCAATTCTTTTTTATAAAATTATTAATATTGTTTTTTTATCGGAGACTTCCGTTGACAATTAACGGTTGATTGTACACGGAAGGCTCCGTAAGAAAAAAATATTAATAATTTTATAAAAAAGAATTACATTACGGTAATGCTACTAGTTTAAACTCTAAAAAAATGATTTTCTTTCATAAACTTTTAAAATAAAGAATTAATTTTCATTCATTTTTGTTTGTTAAACATATAAAAGTATCAAGTTATAAAGTGTAAACTAATTTTCCCCCCTTTGGAGCTCGAGTTTTCCAAAATCCCTTCTTAGTGGGGACCTAGACTATGAAAGGATACTTGAGTCCAAATTTCACCTTCCTAGCCTTTACCGTTTGGGCTGTGCGTTGATCACCAATCATTCAGTCAGTCAGTCAGGACAAACTGTTATATATATATAGATTTATCTATTAACTTACTCAGAATGGGGTCGAAGCCATCTGCTCCAATCGCCTCTAAAAGTGGAAAAATTTAATTAAAAATTAGTAACACAGTCGACTTTATAATAATCGAAATATCTTACCAAAATCTTTTTGAATGTTTTCTTTGTTAACGCCACCATCAGAGGTTTGGCCCTCTGAAATTTAAATTCCCTTTAGTACTGCCAATTTCATGAAATATTTGCTTACAGCAATATTACTCAAGTAATTTACTTACCTAATTCCTTATAAAGTTCCACTTCATTATTATTTACTTCACTGCTGTAAGACAATTTTTGTTTAACTAAAATAGGAGATATATAAATTAAAATATTAGTATTACATCTAACTTTATTTATAATAATCAAGATACCTTACCAGAATCTTTTTGAATGTTTTCTTTGTTAACGCTACCATCAGAGGTTTTGCTCTTGGCCTCTAAAATGGAAAAATTTAATTAAAAATTAGTTTTTGTTTGCCACTCTTTTATATCGGTGAAAAAAATTTTATACTTACTGTATAACGCCTCATTCATCTTTTTGCATAGGCCTTCGAGAAGTTCTTTTGATTCTACATAAACGTAAATATGTACATACGAATGTATATAAGTATGTGTGCATGTTAGTATGACCAAATTTACGATGCAACTTACCACTGGAATTAATAATTTCTGCTTCAAAAGTAGCTCCATTTATTTTTGTTAAACAAATGTTTTTTGATATTATTTTACATTTCTTTTTCTTAAAAACGTACAACTTTCCGCACTTTATTAAGTAAAACATTTTTAGTTCCGAAGAAGGTAACACAACCGATTTTTATGACGTTCACTTGCTTACTGATCATCAAACAATGCAGAGAAGGCAGAGCTGACAATTCTAACGGTTCTTTTATTCTTTACTATTCATTCAAGGCCATTCCAGTGCAGTGCACACTGGTACGAATGTACAGTATGTCAACAAATTGTTTGCAATAGATATATTGTATAATATAAAGGAGACTTGCATCTTTTTTTAATTTGCTAATTACATTTTAAGATAATATAATTTAAGATTGATTCAAATAAAAAACTTACTTATGCTTACATTAGCATTTTTGGCGACAATTATTGTCATCAATGATCATTTGCACGAATAATTATAATTGTAAAAGTTTATTCACGAGTAATTTATACGCATATTAATATTAAAACAAGGAAGAACGCTACAGTCGAGCAAGGCCGACAGTAAAATACCCTGTTCCCAGACTAAGTTCCGGCACCAAGTTATACATACACATATATGAGAAGCAAATTCCAAATTCCAAGAATTACGGGAGTTAGAGAAAATCGCATTTGCTTGGGAGAGGGGGGAGGGAGGGACATTCCAAAATATACATTTTCTGCGTATTCACACAAGGCATCTGGGACTAAAATTTGGTGTTCCTAGGTCTTATAGTCTCCGAGATATAGGCGATTATACGAATGGAAAATCGGGAAAACCCCCATAGGGGGGAAGTGGGGGGAAAATCAAAAAAATAAAACAAACTCGTATAGAATACACACATAAGGCATCTTTGTGCAATTTGGTGTGTCTAGCTCTTATAGTCTCTGAGATCTAGGTAATCATACGGACGGACGGACGGACAGACGGACAGACAGACAGACAGGGCTAAATCGATTCGTCTTGTCATGCTGATCAAGAATATATATACTTTGTGGGGTCTACCACGCCTCCTTCTGCCTGTTACATTTTTCAGCTCCCGCAAACCTAATATACTCTTGTACATTTAAATAATTAATTAAATTAAATATAAAATATTCCATACATAAATTTACATTTACATTACATCATATGTGTGCATTAAATAATTATGTGAAATCAGCAACAAATACAGCTGCGGACAGAGCTTAGGCTTGGTTATATGGCTATAACTTTCTTTGTAATCAACCTATTGTAATGAAACTTGATATACAGATATATAATCACTAATTGGATGTGACTACCAAATCTATCAATTCAAATTCAAATGAATTGATCAGGATGACAAGGCGAGTCGATATAGCCATGTCCGTCTGTCTGTCTGTATAAACGCAAGGATCTCAGAAAGTATAAGAGCTAGAATAACAAAACTTGGTATCTAGATTCTCCTGAGCCTGAGAAAGGACGAGTTTGTTCATTTTTTCTGATCCCCCACACCCACTTTATTCACGATTTTCTATAACTCCCGTAATTCTTGGAATTTTGAACTAAAATTTGGTCACATTAAGTTTGCGATATATATATCCGTTACCAACTTTCATTATGATAGGTTGATCAGAAAAAAAGTTATAGCCATATAACCAGGCCCAATGCACACATACACACATATGTATGTACAAGTACACAAACACACGATTCATGATGTAAATATATGTATAGAATATGTTATATTTAATTTAGTTAATTAATTTAAAGCATCTAGATTTAACATTTTTTAAGTTTGAAAGTCTTGGTGAAAACCAAGGAGGTTTTGATGACGCAGACGAAATGACATCAAAAAGAGCATTAATAGTGTCATAGAAAAACTTTACGGCTATGTTGATGTCAACAGCACTATACAAATAGGACCAATTAGTTGCTGCAATAAGTTCGTTTAGCAAAAAAAAATTTCCTTTGCGAAAGCACAAACTAGTATTTTTGGGAATAGGTGCTGGAGTAGAGGTAGGGTTTGAAATTGAGAGGGAAATTTGCAAAGTAGGGTGGTAAGAATCTTCAGGCAGTATAAGGGGAGAAGACCTACAGATAACTGTACTAGCAGGGCAGCATTCTGCTTAAGTGATTAGGTATAGAATTAACTTGGAACAATGAAAGGTCAAACAAGCAGTCTAAACAGGCATGCTCTGCCGAGGGTACCAAATAATTAAACTGATTGAAGAATGACCATTCAATGTTAGGCAAATTAAAATCACCTACCACAACGAACGCGTCACTGTCACTTAGGAGATTAGAGATTCCTTTTATACAGGTTATATGTTCCATATAGACCTGTATATTAGAAGAGGGAGGTATATAAGAACAAGAGATGTATAGTGCAAAAGACGGAAAAGATACTCTTATAGCAACAAATTCAACATTATTCGGTACATTTACATCAATTATTTCCGACCGATAGGAGGAATTGACTGCAATCAGTACGCCTCCGCCACGACGAGCCGGACGATCTCGTCGAAAGATACAAAAATTATCTGATAATATTTCGTTATCAGAAATCGTGGGATTTAACCACGTCTCTGAGAACGCAATAATATCAGATTCAAACGAAAAACTACTAAGAAATAAACTACTGAGCTTGGACACAATACCCCTAACATTCTGATATAGAATGTTTAACGAAAGTGGATGAGCTCCTAGTTTTTTGAAGTCGAGCTTGAGGTTGGCTGCAAAGGTTGGCCAGCAGACTGTAAGTTGACCGGCAAAGAGCGAGCTCGTTTTTTCTGCCTAAACTCATGTACAATCATTTGTGGCGGCCAAAATTTTGGGTCACAAATAGTTGTAAATGATTCAGGCGGTACACTTATTTTGAACGAGGCTATTTCTCGAGGCTCGGAAAAGCTAAACTTAGAAATAGATACAGCAGCTGTCGACTTACTTGCTATATAGGCAGCGATAGCCTCACAAGAAGTATCAGGGGACAACCGAGACACGAAAACTTGCTTTCTAGGAGCTACCACTGTAAGAGACGGGGGCAGAGGAAGGGCTGGGGCTGTCGCACATTCTACAGCTCCTGAAGAAACTATAGGAGGTGGTGCCGACGTTTTAGAAGAAGCCCTTGTTCTTACAGGCTTAGATATATTAGGCACAGGAGGAACTACCAACGGGGCCAACATAACATGAGCCGGCGAAGGCAGAGGGGAAATTTCAAATAAATTTCCAGGCGACGTAGACAATGAAATTGCCGGCGACATATCTACATTTAATAGCGAGGGAATCGGAGAAGCTATCTGAGCCGAGCTAGGTGGCACCTCTAAGAATTGAGGTTCAAGCCTACGCTTGGGAGGAGAATCGAACTTATATTTACTAAGCAAGTCGGTCCCTATGTCAAACTCACTTGAGAGTTGCTTAGTAATTCTATACAAGTTCAAAAATTTATTTCTCACATTGTCATACATACGAGAGAAATTAAATTGTATGTCTATGCAAACAGGGCATGACCATTTCAAACCAACACAACCTTTTTTTGGCGAGTAAATTTTATCAAGGTCACGAACACTTAGTCCAGCACACTTAATATGCATACAATTCTCGCACAACCAACAACTTACAAATCGTTGTTGTTCGGAATCAATTGCATCCTTAATTGTGCATGACTTATTGCAGCACGACATTATGACACGAGCAAGTAGATGGTTAAAAATGTAAGTAAATGCAAGAGCACACAGAAATGAAATTACGGTAAATGAACAAGAATATACAAGAATACACTCACTGAGCGGCGATATATGTGGACTCTTATATTAATAAGCGCGAAGAGAGCAAGAGCAAAAAATAACACAAAATGCCAAAAACAAATTATGGACAGCGAAGAAACGCACAAACCTTTAACACAGCTGCCGGGCGCCAAAGCAAAACAGGCAAAAGAAATGCACAAACAATGAATACTGAGATGACGCTGTTTATATTAAATCACATTAATTTACCCAAACAAATGAACGCAATAGATGCACAACTTCTTGCACTAAGCACAGTATTAATACTCTAGAAATTGAGCACAATTTAATGCTTAAATTCAAGGAGTAAACACGAAAAATTAAATAAATTTGCGGAGCACAGATAAAACACGTCGATTACACTCAACAGAATCTCTCTCTCTCTATTAGTAAATGGTTTCATAAAATATTTAATTGCCATCGTAGTCTTTACTTGATTACGAGTAATATAAGTCTGTTGCGTGTTAGTGTTGTGTTCTTTTAAAACAAAGTATTGATAAATCTGTTTTAAAATAGTAGATAATTTCATTGCGTAAGTGGGTGACGTGGAGCCTGTAATGAAATATATTAGTGAATGGTTTCATAATAATATTTTAATCGTCTTTGCTTTACTTAATTATGTGTGGTTTGTAGTAAGTGATGTTTTGGATCGATTGCCTTTAAATATTTGTGCAGTATACAACAGGTACAGATAGCAATCAAAAATGCCTTTTTGTATTTTTTTTTATAAATGTTGTAGTAGTTCTATTTTCATTTTTATTATTCTTATTGTTAAAGAATTTTGATTCACTGCGAATCGTGTTCCTTATATTGAACCTTTAAGGAATCATATTACATGTATATACACTTTCGTTGTTATTCGTTATTCTGCGCATTTTAAATTATGCTTACTTACTTAGGCCAAATGAGACTAAAATTGGATAGAGACAACCCAGTGGCAGTTAGCGTATGCACATTGTAATTATGTGTGGGTAGACGGCTACTGCACTGGAGGAACTGGGATAGGTATATGACGTTGATGTGTGTGAGGCGTTTAGACTAATCGGTTATGCTTTACTATTTTAGAGCGTGTAATGAAGGGCATCAGAATTGATGCCGCAAAACAGATTACTCGAATTAGATAACGGGAAAATAACGAATAAAAATGTTATGCGCAACACAATTGCCAGGCGTTGCCTTTAGTTGTCAACGTGACACTTGTATACATACATTTTATTCATCGTGTGTTTTCTTTTGCATTTCTATATTCTACTGTATTTGTCCGCTTCCGATTCGGTTCGACCTGAACATACCTTTTGCAACATGTTAGTGACCAGTTCGAACAATAAATTCGCGTCAACACGTAGGACAGCTGGAGGTCTACAACGAGACGTCTGATTGAGTTTACTTGAAAGCTAGCAACTTGCTTATACTCAACCTGGGCGTTGCTCAATGAACCGCAACTGTTTCAGTGACCTGTTCGAACAACCAGTAATTGTTGGCGTCCAACGAATTGCGGCTCGGCGCCATTTCTTCACCATACAGTCGCAACACACTTCAGTGACGTGTTCGATCGGCATCGTTTCCACGAATTTAGATCGCATCCAGCGTGTCGGATTCGACTTTTTGGGATTGTGACGTCCAGCACTAGCACATTTTTGGCATATCCATACATACATATATACATACATATATACATACATACATATATACATACATACATATATACATACATACATATATACATACATACATATATACATACATACATATATACATACATATGTAAGAATCCACATACGTAGAAGTGCATGTTTATGTAACATTTTTACTTTATTTTACACTTACACTTTACTACAAGGAGTTATATTTCATTGCTCCCTTCTCGCTTCGCACTTCAATAGCGTTTTGTGACTTAAGTATACACCGAATAAATTAAATTTAATTCCTTCATCTTTGGGAGGTTTGGTTGGGAAAGAAAAAAAAACGACTGCGCCAGTTACCAATAAACATTGGTGTTAGTAATCGATGCCTGACTTCTGGACGTATTTGTTTAAAATAAAACGCTCTCTTCAGTTTTAATGTAGTCAGATACTATTATATTCAACTCTTTTTCTATGCTTTTTGTCAGTTTTTAGCAGCTGGTCGGAATCGGAACTTCCTCTTTTGTAACCAACCATCTCTCAGTTCTTTATAGTTGAATTTTCGGTGTACGGTCAAAACAGGGTAGTCGAGCCTTCCGAACAAATACAGGGGGTATTTTCTATCAGGAACCAATGACGGTATGTGGTTTTGGCAGTGCCATCTCGGATGTGGTCGAAATGGTAAATCAGGCGCTATCTATCCTCATATGCATGTATATACATATAAGTGTATGTATTCTGAATATGAATGTTGTGAGTTAAAAGGCGTGTTTCTGCTTTTGTAAATCGCATGAACACATTCACAGAATAAGCTTAACGCTTAATGTCTCCCAGAATTCTATAGAATACATTTGTAGCGTTGTTAGCTGACCATTTAACACAAACGGTAAATAGATTGAAAATATGCTATCAGTTGTGAATGGAAATTATTCTTTGTAAATCGAATAATTGAGAGAAAGTCGATACTTAATTTATGCTTGTATACATGTGTATCCACATATGTGCATAATATGTATTTTACTTTTTGGCAAAATATTAAATTATTTTATGCAAATGTGCCTAATATTATTTTCGATATATGCGCTCTGTTTCGGCCCAAATCTTCTGCCAGCTGTGTAGCTAATTCCCATAGAATTATCGAAGGCTGCTCCGCAGTATTTGGTTCCTATTTATTGTATTAATTTATTTCACCGCATGCATTGCGTGCTCTCTTCATGACAAAAGTATAGAATAGATAAAAAACATTCTTCTTCTTCTTAAATCTAATTGTAATCGATAGCCGATACATACAAATATCAATAGCGATACCAAATTCAATTAATTCATTAACTGCGCCTATGGCGCCAACATAAATTCAAATAATTCATTAAATGCGCTTATGGCGCCAACATACTCCCGACCTTGGAAGCTCCTTCCAACATCAGTCTAGCCTTCTTCGGGGCAGATTTTATGCACGTTCCGCTTGAGAAAGCCATTTTTGGTTTTAAGAGTCACCACTCTAACCACACCATCGTTTTCGGGATGAAGTTCGTGAACTCTTCCAAGTAGCCATTGTCCCGGCGGCAAGTTGTCCTCCGCAATCAACTCGAGAGAGCCTAATTTCACATTTTTGAACAAGCTATTCCATTTTGTCCGCTCTTGTAGCAAAGTCAAGTATTCTGCCGCCCAACGCTTCCAAAATGCATTCTACACCAGTAGAATTCGCGTCCAGTGATTAGTCATGGACATCTTTATCACGTCTTCATCATATGGCTCTACCATGGCGTTCAGTGGAGTACCAACCAAAAAATGTCCAGGTGTCAGGGCCTCTAAGTCGTTGACTGCGCTTTCCCATAATCCGCCAAAATGTGGAGAGCCGGGGGGAATAAAATGAAACTTCACACCTTGCTGGCTGCATATATCGTATATAGGACGACGATAAGCGCTGTCAAATTGACGCTGTAGTTCGCGGGACGCACCTACGAAATTTGTCCCATTATCGCAGTACAAATCTGAACTCAAGCCTCGTCTGGCGAAGAACCTCTTGAGCGCGGCCATGAAGGCGTTTGTACTCAAATCCGACACAATTTCTAGATGACACGCCTTAGTGACAAAGCATACGAAAAAGCATAGGTATACTTTCACTGGGCGCTTCCCTCGCTCTTTCAAATGCATATAAATTGGTCCAGCAAAATCCATTCCAGCCTTTTGGAAGGGATGACATCTTCCCTTCACTCGAGCGCCTGGTAGCGTTCCCATTGACTGATTGGCTAAAATGGGTCGAAAGCGAAATCACGTCATGCAGCTCCTTACCGTCTTGCGCGCCAGTTTCTTGCAATTGGTGATTCAATATTTTTGTCGCATGAAGGCACAAAGAGACTGTACCCCGGCATGTAAATTCTTTCGGTGAATGTAATCAACTAGAGCCTGAACTACTCTATGATTTCCTGCTAATAACACAGGATGCTTTAACTCAAATAGACCATCAGCTTTAGTTAATCGACCGCCAACGCGAATTTGTTCGATTCCTTAAGCGTTGTATCTTCGCCGACTTAATGAACATTTCTTTCTGAAGGCAAATGAATTCCCTTTTAAACGCAATGTTTTGCAAATTGTAAATAATGTAGCGCAATCCTCCATACATTTCTGCAACCGTTAGTTCACCCTTGCCTATAGAACTTGAGCAAGCCTTTCTCCAACGAAATATGAAAGTGAAGACGCGCTGCAGTTTAAGGAAATCATTCGCAAAAATGCATTCTTCTACTATATGATCTGTTTCTGTCTGCACACACTAGAGCAAAATTTTCCTTTCTTCGTTCTGGCATTTCTTCTGCTGTTCCGGACCAATGTCCTTTCACCCATTCATAGACTAGTTGCTTCAAGAAGCTCAGGCCATGCCACCACATGTATCCCTTGGATACATCCCGCGGGAAACTATGTCCGCTGGATTTGACTGCGACTCAACCTTAAACCAATCTTGAATGTTCGACATTTCTTGTATTCTTGCAACTCTATTTGCGACGAAAATTGTCTATCGGCTCGCGTGCGATGAAATCCAGTTTAGAACAATAGTGGAATCTGTAAAGTAACGACACTGTGCTACCTTTAACTGTATGCAGGACTGCACCTTTGCCATTAGTTCTGACATTAGCAGTGCCCCTTTCAGTTCTAAGCGTGGCAACGACGTGACTCTCACTGGAGCAACCTTTGACTTGGCCGCCACCAAGTATATCGCGATTTGTCCAGCCTTGTCTCTGACACGTACGTAAATCGCTCCGCCATAGGCTCTACTGGACGCATCAGAAAATCCAAACAAATCTAAATTATCTACCTCTCCAATGTTTGCCATCACCGAACGCGGCAAAATGCATAGGCTAATTGAATTCAGTTCTTCTCGGTATTTTTGCCATTGTGCCTTTAAGCTGGCTGAAAGTTCATCGTCCCATTGAAGTTTCAGCAGCCACAGCTCATGCACAAATATTTTTCCGAGAATGATTACGGGACTTAAGACCCCCAAAGGGTCAAACAACTGAGGTAATTCAGAGAGGATTGCTCTCTTGGTAATAACAGGAGAAACTTTTGGATGAAATGAAAACCTGAATATGTCTTCCTTACAAATCCAACTGATACCTAAAGTCTTTGCAGCGTCCTCGCTTGCAAGAACCAATGGGTCCAATTTAGGAAGCTGACTCACTATTTCCTAGCAATTGCTTCGAAATTTATGCAACTCAAATTTTCCCAAATTAAGCATGTCTGTCACTTCTTGAAACAATGTTAATAACTGAGGGATGGAATCGGCACCACTTAGCACAACGTCCATATAAAAATTGCATCTGACTGCTTCGGATGCTAATCGATACTTTTCGGCATGCTTATCCGCCAAATACGACAAACATCTCACAGCCAGAAAAGGTTAAAGGTTCGTGGCTGTCACTTCTCCACAAAATGCATTGGTAGTTGCACTGCGAGCTCTCTACGAGCACTTGCCAATACATTTTGGCAATATCCGCTGTAAAAGCATACTTATAAAATCGGAATCTTACCAGAATGTCAAATAAATCTGGTTTCAGTGTTACACCTACCAACACTGTGTCGCTTAAAGATACCCCGTTGCTAGATTTACAAGAGGCATCGAAGACCACGCGAAGTTTGGTGGTTGTGCTCTCTGTCCGAATGACCGAATGATGAGGCATAAAATATTGAACTTCATGCATCTTTGTGGGTGCTACTACCTCCAAGTGACCTAATTGCTTGTACTCCTCAATGAAATTGCAATATTCTTGCTTTAATGCCTTTTCTCTAGGTTTAAGAATCGATTCAACGCAATGTTATAGGATTCGCCTAACTCTGGGGTGGGCACCTTGAAGGGCAGATGAACCACAAAACGACCAGAATCGTCTTGACTTACGTTATTTTCGCACTGAATTTCCTCTTCAGTTAGCGGACTTACAGGCTGCGATACTTCCACACATTTCCAAATTTTCCAACGAACTTGCTCAATCTGTCTGTGTCTTTTCTTTGAGCTTCCTGATTTACGAGAAGTGAAATGCCTGCAGTATCGCAACACTAGTCGGATTATATTGAGTTACTAGCAGGTATTGCCCGTCTTAACCCGGCTCAATATAATGTTTCCAATTGTATTTATTTTGTGTGTGCATAACCTACCCATATGTTTTCACCTTATAAGTTACCAGTAGGAAGGCATTTAAGGTATTTAATTGAACATTTTCTGTTCTTGACAAAAAATTGTTCAGTAGTCCGTTACTTTTTTGTTCTTGCCAAACTATTTCGTTAAACGAACATGACCACTATAACTAATATTTTTTAAAGCTCGTTTTCCCCACTTTGGAGCTAGAATTTTCCAAAAGCCATTCTTAGTGTGCTCCTACACTATGATGGATACTATGAAACGATACTTGAGTCCAAATTTAAATTCACATTTGAGTCTTTTCGTGCCATATTGAGTCAATACGGCCACGCACAAACTCGGAATATGAAACACGGCACTCGTGTCAATGCCGTGCAGCGATGAGCCACGATCAAAAAGCACTGGCACCGATACCATAAAAATATCGAACTTTGAATGCAATAAGCAGAATATTTAAATAACAAAATCTAATTATTTATTGACATCAATAAGAACAAATCATATACATACATACATCTGCCCGCAATGCGAAGCAGAATATGCGTAGCTCCGTTATTCGGTTTCTGCTTTACTATCGCTTACGCAGTCGTTGCCTAGCGACGGTAACTGTAACATTTTGGCGTTTTTCCTTTGCAATTAACATTAAATGGTCAAAACGAAAGAAGATGAGCGAGCCAACAACTTGAAGTTGTTGTTGTTGTTTTGTATTTACATGCTTCATACATATACAGGCATAGATACATATGCTTGTACATATGTATGTATGTATGCATGGGCACACATAGACACGAACTGTTCCCAACTATTTGATATTTGATATATGGCAAGTAAAAAACATATTGCTATATTTTAATCGTTGAATGCCAATTTGTTGATATAGTTATGTTGATTACATTACCCAAATTTGAAATCGATCGGACAAAATTTATAACACAAACCATTCATTTCAAAAAGTGAATAAATATTAAAAACCCAATAATAAAATTAAATGCGATATATCGAAAATATCGATACTTGTGTTGATATATCATAATACATGTCGAATACAAATACATCGAAAAACATCGTTTGAGAGTTATTGATTATAATACTGTATTCGATTGTACACTGTACACATACATACATACAAATTTATTTGTATGTGTACTGTAACTGTAAACTTTTGGCATTTTGCGTATGTAATGAACAGGCGTAAATGATCAAAACGAAAGAAGATTTGCGAGCCAATAACTTGAAGTTGTTGTTGTTGTTTTAAAAATTTTGATTTGAAACCATAGAAAACTATTTTTTACAATTAAACAACAGTGTTCGATAGCCCACTGCATACTTGTACATACAAACCTATATATGTATATAGGAATGTATGAACGTACATACATACTTATTGATGTACATACATACATATGTACATGCTATACATACAGACGTATGTAATACATATGGTGCTGGCGTAATTCATAATGCGAAATTCTTTCTAAGGGGAGAAATGTCCCCCCTGCCCAACCTGCGTACGCCCTTGTAGTCCGTTGTCCTAAAAACCCCTTATGCCAAATGTACTAAACAAAGAAAAAATAGCATAAAAATGTTTATGTTATAATGTTAATAATTTTTAATTAATTAACATTTCTTGCCCTGTCAGTGCAAGACGAATGTACTTTTGTACATACATATGTATGTATGTATGTACATACATGTGTACAAATGAACATTCACACATTAGTGTCTTACATTTTGCTTTGGCTACTTCAACCGTTTACACGCAACTACACGAACAGCTGCTTGTATGTATGTATGTGTGTGTGTATGTATGTATACTTAGTTGTCCCCAACTGTTTGATATTTTGTATTGTTTGCGCTACCTGCATTTGTAAAATGCATATTTTAAAAATCGTTAAATGCAAAGTTGTAATTTTAGTTACGTAGATTATATTACCCAAATTTGAAATCGATCTGACAAAATTTATAACACAAACTTTTCATTTGAAAAAATGAATAAATATTAAAACCCCATAAAATAAATAAATAATATTAAAAAGCTCCAACACAAATTTTGAAAAACCGAGTATGCAGTTTTGTTTGTATTCTTTTATAGATTATAAAACCTAAATTTAAAGTTGATCGATTCAAAAATGCAGAATTTTCAAACAAACTTTGGAGCTACTTTTCCCCCCTTTGGAGCTCGAATTTTTCAAAATCCCTTCTTAGTGCGCATCTACACCATGATAGGATACTTGAGCCCAAATTTCAGCTTCCTAGCCTTTACCGTTTGGGCTGTGCGTTGATCACCAATCAGTCAGTCAGTCAGCCAGGACAAACTGTTTTATATATATAGATTGTCTACTGTTGTTTAAAATTTTAATGTGGAAATAAACGAAGATTCGAACCAATTATTACTATCCGATGTTCAGAGACTTAAATTACAATCTGTCATTAATTACTTTCGCTCATCTGAACGTGATGGATTAGGGGAGACCTCATTGGTTGAGCATACAATTGACACGGCAGATGCCAAACCTATTAAGCAAAGGTTTTACCCTTTATCTCCGGCTAAGGAGAAACTTTTGTGTGAAGTAGTTGACCGCATGATCAATTTAGGTGTTGTGGAAGAAGCTCCGTCATCGCCGTGGTCCTCTCCAGTCACACTCGTCGTCAAGCCAGGAAAAGTTAGGTTCTGTCTTGATGCTCGTAAGGTTAATGCAGTAACCAGCAAGGATGCATATCCAATGCCAATTCTAGAGGGCTTGCTTAGTAGACTGCCTCCTGTGCATTGCATTTCAAAAATCGATCTAAAAGATGCATTTTGGCAAATTCGATTAGATCAGGATTCTCGTGCAAAAACAGCTTTTACTATTCCGAATCGACCCCTGTATCAGTTTAAACGAATGCCTTTTGGCCTCACAAACGCTCCACAAACCATGTGTAGGTTGATGGATCAGGTTATACCATATCAGTTAAAATCACATGTATTAGTATATCTTGATGATTTATTGATAATGTCATCTAATTTTGAAGAGCACTTAGAGCATCTTGCTACAGTATCCACACAACTGCGCAAAGCTGGACTTACCATAAACATTAGTAAGAGCAAGTTTTGTTTAAATAAAGTTGATTATCTTGGATATGTTGTTGGCGAAGGTACACTTCAAATTAACCCTGATAAGATTCAAGCCATTGAAGAATTTCCAGCGCCTAAGACGCGCAAACAACTTAGAAGATTCCTAGGAATTACTGGTTGGTACCAGCGATTCATTTCCCAGTATTCATCAGTAATTTTCCCGCTCACGGAATTACTGCGTGGCAAATCGTTCGAATGGAATGAGCAAGCTCAAACGGCATTTGTCGATATCAAGCATAGACTATGCACAGCTCCATTTTTAGTCCATCCGAATTATGAAAAAGAATTTATTGTACAATGTGATGCCTCAATGTATGGCGTGGGTGCGGTTTTAGCTCAACTGGACGAAACAGGATGCGAGCGACCTATCGCATATATGTCTAAGAAATTAAATAAAGCTCAACGTAACTATACTGTTACTGAGCTTGAATGTTTAGCTGTAGTATTAGCTATAAAGAAATTCCGTATGTATGTTGAAGGACACTCTTTCAAAGTCGTCACTGATCATTCAAGCCTTCGTTGGCTTATGAACCAAGCTGACTTGAGTGGAAGATTGGCGAGATGGGCAATTAAATTGCAGGGATTCAATTTCAGCATCGAGCATCGTAAAGGAAGCGAAAATGTAGTAGCAGATGCGTTATCTCGTTCATTCGAAGAAAGTAACGAAATTGCCGCAGTAGAGATTGAACTCTTTCCAGAAATTGATTTAGATTCTGAAGCTTTTCGGTCCCCCGAATACAGTAAGCTTAAAGATAACTATTTGTCATCTAATCTACCAGACTTTCGAGTAATTGATAATTACATCTATCGGCGTAGCAGTTTTCATGAAGGAAGTGCAGATAAAGAGGACAGTTGGAAATTGTTTGTTCCAGAAGCATTGCGTAATAACGTGATAAGCTCCGCTCATGATCAACCATCGTCAGGACATTGTGGTATTGCCAAATGCCTTGAACGTATTCGACGTAGATTTTATTGGCCAAAAATGGTTAGTGATGTGCGGGACTATATAGGCAAGTGTGATATATGTAGAACATCCAAATACCCGACATGCGCACTTAAACCACCCATGGGAAATCAAGTGTCGAGCGAAAGACCCTTTCAGCGATTATATATTGATTTCATTGGTCCATTTCCTCGAACTAAAAGTGGAAAAGTCGGAATTTTTATTGTTCTTGACCATTTTTCAAAGTTTACCTTTCTTAAGGCAGTGAAGAAATTCACGTCAAAAATCGATATAGACTTTTTGAGAGAAGAACTATTTACATGTTTTGGAGTACCCGAAGTAATTGTAAGCGATAATGGCACTCAATTTAAAAGCCATGATTTTGCGGCATTTATATCCAAGTACGGTATTCAGCACATTTGCACAGGCGCATATGCCCCACAATCAAACGCTGCAGAAAGAGTCAATCGATCTATTAATGCAGCGTTAAGAGCTTATGTACTAACCGATCAGCGGACATGGGACGTATATTTACCTAGTATTAATTCGTCGTTAAGAAATTCAATCCATCAGTCAATTGGAATGTCGCCATACTTTGTAGTCTTTTGCCAACATATGATAACTCACGGTCAAGATTATAAGTTGTTAAAGAAATTAGACTTACTCAGCGAAGGAATTGAGAAATTGGGAAGAGCTGATAATTTTCAGAAAATTCGTTCAACGATAGGAAAACAGTTAACGAAAGCCTACGAAAAGAATCAGCGAACATATGATTTGAGAAGAAGACCACGATCATTTGAGGTGGGGCAAGAGGTAATAAAACGAAATTTTGCCTTGAGCAATATGTCTACTAATTTCAATGCAAAATTAGCCCCAATAGGAACCAAAGCCAGAATTAAGCAGAAGCTTGGCCAATCTATCTATCTCCTCGAAGATCTTAAAGGAAGAGAAATAGGAAAATTTCATGCCAAAGATATTTGGTAAAGAAGATTCGAAAAGCACCCTTTGTTTTTTTTCTGCTTTTATCTTAGGCTGGTAGCCAAGATTAAACCTGTGGTGTGAGGGTGCAAGTATTTTGACCCAAATAAAATGAGTACTGATTATTATGGGCCCTATTGTAAAACTTCCAAGTAAAGGGAACGTGCTCATTTATTCTGGACGCGATCGTAGGAGTGCAACTCTAAAAGCCTTGCACTCAGCCGACTGCCCATGCGCAGCTGTTGCATTCCAAAGCTTTTTATTTGCCAAAAATAAGCTTTCCTAATCTAATTAGATTTCCGGCTTAAGCAGATGATTTATTTCTGCTCAAGTCTTACTCAAGATCGGATGCACGTCGCTCTAAAGCACTTATAATATTTAATAAGGTCACGTGTTAGACCCAAAATATTTAATCGGAAGACATCGTCTCCATATAAAAACTGTGCGATTTATTCGAGGTGCCGGACTATTTTAAAACCCCCACCTAAGCGCGCCGCCGTGATTATTTTGATTGTTTTTATATTTTGGTGCAATTTGGCAATTACACCAGTGAAACTGCCTCGACATATATTGGTGGCCTTTGTTTTGGGCTACCAACGCATTTGCGAAATTTTGGTACGCTTACCCAGCCCAGACCGCAGCGTCGGCGCTAGGAACACGTGTGTTAAGGCCCAGCATGGGCAGGCGTTAGAGACACGCCCGGCTAGCTCAGTTGCCAGAGCATGAACTGATGCTAAAGCCCAACACCAGCTCTACTGAACCCCAGAATTTGACTCCAATGCGCGCACTATAAGCTGATCTTTCGTATTAAAACATGGCGCTTGCCAAATCCACCTCCAGTTTAAATGGTTTTAGATCTGACCGCACCTAATTGAAAGGGACACACAGACCACAATCTTTGTATCGATGGGATAAGTCATATTTGCCAATAATCTTAATTTAATAGGTTAAATCTAATTCTGTTTTCTTTTTACGTCTTATAAAGCCTCGGTGCGCTATGAGTGTATTGTTGCAAACATAATATGCCAATTTGTATCAACAGCCAATCATCGTCAACAGGCCTGCTGACATCGATGGACTCTGAATGTTGTAAGTACGGCATAGTCGAAAATATTAAGTGTAAAAGAACATAAATTGAGTGCAACAATATCATAGCAATCTGCTAGAAAACGTTTGTTTACTTAAAACGCCTATAATTGAATGCGGCGTACATTTTGTTAGTATACTTAACTATTCACCTTTATTCTTGTATATATCACTTCCTAATTATAAGTAATTTTGTAAAAACACTTCTTATTTTCTTTATTTTACTTAAACTTCCTATCTTAATCAATATGAATTGTTTCTAAAGATGAATTTTCTTGAATTATATGCGGTTATTTTTGAAGAAAACATGATATAATTTAATTTCCCTATGGGCACCTAAAGTATCTCACACCTCAATTGCAAAAAGGGTAGGATCCTATAATTTCTCCGATCCTACAGGTAGGGAGGGTATAGAAGAAGAACCCTTCCATCTTGGTTCTTCAAATACATAAAGTAGACGCATCTCAAGGTAATACAAGTGGCTTTTTGGATTCATTCCTTATCTGTCTACGAATTTTTATTTATGTGACGGCCATGGAATAAGCAGCACCAACGAACCCCCCCATTCGCCCTGAGCACGGCCGGACCCCTATAGTAGACAGAGGTGTTGCCGAGACCGCATGATGTCGTGCACGTTACAAGTTTTGTTTGTATTCTTTTATAGATTAAAAAAATCAAATTATAGTTGATCGGTGCAGAAATGCAGAATTTTGAAACAAACTTTGGAGCTCATTTTCCCCCCTTTGGAGCTTAAATTCTCCTTCTTAGTTTAAAATTTTAATGTGGAAATAAACGAAGATTCGAACCAATTATTACTATCCGATGTTCAGAGACTTAAATTACAATCTGTCATTAATTACTTTCGCTCATCTGAACGTGATGGATTAGGGGAGACCTCATTGGTTGAGCATACAATTGACACGGCAGATGCCAAACCTATTAAGCAAAGGTTTTACCCTTTATCTCCGGCTAAGGAGAAACTTTTGTGTGAAGTAGTTGACCGCATGATCAATTTAGGTGTTGTGGAAGAAGCTCCGTCATCGCCGTGGTCCTCTCCAGTCACACTCGTCGTCAAGCCAGGAAAAGTTAGGTTCTGTCTTGATGCTCGTAAGGTTAATGCAGTAACCAGCAAGGATGCATATCCAATGCCAATTCTAGAGGGCTTGCTTAGTAGACTGCCTCCTGTGCATTGCATTTCAAAAATCGATCTAAAAGATGCATTTTGGCAAATTCGATTAGATCAGGATTCTCGTGCAAAAACAGCTTTTACTATTCCGAATCGACCCCTGTATCAGTTTAAACGAATGCCTTTTGGCCTCACAAACGCTCCACAAACCATGTGTAGGTTGATGGATCAGGTTATACCATATCAGTTAAAATCACATGTATTAGTATATCTTGATGATTTATTGATAATGTCATCTAATTTTGAAGAGCACTTAGAGCATCTTGCTACAGTATCCACACAACTGCGCAAAGCTGGACTTACCATAAACATTAGTAAGAGCAAGTTTTGTTTAAATAAAGTTGATTATCTTGGATATGTTGTTGGCGAAGGTACACTTCAAATTAACCCTGATAAGATTCAAGCCATTGAAGAATTTCCAGCGCCTAAGACGCGCAAACAACTTAGAAGATTCCTAGGAATTACTGGTTGGTACCAGCGATTCATTTCCCAGTATTCATCAGTAATTTTCCCGCTCACGGAATTACTGCGTGGCAAATCGTTCGAATGGAATGAGCAAGCTCAAACGGCATTTGTCGATATCAAGCATAGACTATGCACAGCTCCATTTTTAGTCCATCCGAATTATGAAAAAGAATTTATTGTACAATGTGATGCCTCAATGTATGGCGTGGGTGCGGTTTTAGCTCAACTGGACGAAACAGGATGCGAGCGACCTATCGCATATATGTCTAAGAAATTAAATAAAGCTCAACGTAACTATACTGTTACTGAGCTTGAATGTTTAGCTGTAGTATTAGCTATAAAGAAATTCCGTATGTATGTTGAAGGACACTCTTTCAAAGTCGTCACTGATCATTCAAGCCTTCGTTGGCTTATGAACCAAGCTGACTTGAGTGGAAGATTGGCGAGATGGGCAATTAAATTGCAGGGATTCAATTTCAGCATCGAGCATCGTAAAGGAAGCGAAAATGTAGTAGCAGATGCGTTATCTCGTTCATTCGAAGAAAGTAACGAAATTGCCGCAGTAGAGATTGAACTCTTTCCAGAAATTGATTTAGATTCTGAAGCTTTTCGGTCCCCCGAATACAGTAAGCTTAAAGATAACTATTTGTCATCTAATCTACCAGACTTTCGAGTAATTGATAATTACATCTATCGGCGTAGCAGTTTTCATGAAGGAAGTGCAGATAAAGAGGACAGTTGGATATTGTTTGTTCCAGAAGCATTGCGTAATAACGTGATAAGCTCCGCTCATGATCAACCATCGTCAGGACATTGTGGTATTGCCAAATGCCTTGAACGTATTCGACGTAGATTTTATTGGCCAAAAATGGTTAGTGATGTGCGGGACTATATAGGCAAGTGTGATATATGTAGAACATCCAAATACCCGACATGCGCACTTAAACCACCCATGGGAAATCAAGTGTCGAGCGAAAGACCCTTTCAGCGATTATATATTGATTTCATTGGTCCATTTCCTCGAACTAAAAGTGGAAAAGTCGGAATTTTTATTGTTCTTGACCATTTTTCAAAGTTTACCTTTCTTAAGGCAGTGAAGAAATTCACGTCAAAAATCGATATAGACTTTTTGAGAGAAGAACTATTTACATGTTTTGGAGTACCCGAAGTAATTGTAAGCGATAATGGCACTCAATTTAAAAGCCATGATTTTGCGGCATTTATATCCAAGTACGGTATTCAGCACATTTGCACAGGCGCATATGCCCCACAATCAAACGCTGCAGAAAGAGTCAATCGATCTATTAATGCAGCGTTAAGAGCTTATGTACTAACCGATCAGCGGACATGGGACGTATATTTACCTAGTATTAATTCGTCGTTAAGAAATTCAATCCATCAGTCAATTGGAATGTCGCCATACTTTGTAGTCTTTTGCCAACATATGATAACTCACGGTCAAGATTATAAGTTGTTAAAGAAATTAGACTTACTCAGCGAAGGAATTGAGAAATTGGGAAGAGCTGATAATTTTCAGAAAATTCGTTCAACGATAGGAAAACAGTTAACGAAAGCCTACGAAAAGAATCAGCGAACATATGATTTGAGAAGAAGACCACGATCATTTGAGGTGGGGCAAGAGGTAATAAAACGAAATTTTGCCTTGAGCAATATGTCTACTAATTTCAATGCAAAATTAGCCCCAATAGGAACCAAAGCCAGAATTAAGCAGAAGCTTGGCCAATCTATCTATCTCCTCGAAGATCTTAAAGGAAGAGAAATAGGAAAATTTCATGCCAAAGATATTTGGTAAAGAAGATTCGAAAAGCACCCTTTGTTTTTTTTCAGCTTTTATCTTAGGCTGGTAGCCAAGATTAAACCTGTGGTGTGAGGGTGCAAGTATTTTGACCCAAATAAAATGAGTACTGATTATTATGGGCCCTATTGTAAAACTTCCAAGTAAAGGGAACGTGCTCATTTATTCTGGACGCGATCGTAGGAGTGCAACTCTAAAAGCCTTGCACTCAGCCGACTGCCCATGCGCAGCTGTTGCATTCCAAAGCTTTATATTTGCCAAAAATAAGCTTTCCTAATCTAATTAGATTTCCGGCTTAAGCAGATGATTTATTTCTGCTCAAGTCTTACTCAAGATCGGATGCACGTCGCTCTAAAGCACTTATAATATTTAATAAGGTCACGTGTTAGACCCAAAATATTTAATCGGAAGACATCGTCTCCATATAAAAACTGTGCGATTTATTCGAGGTGCCGGACTATTTTAAAAACCCCCACCTAAGCGCGCCGCCGTGATTATTTTGATTGTTTTTATATTTTGGTGCAATTTGGCAATTACACCAGTGAAACTGCCTCGACATATATTGGTGGCCTTTGTTTTGGGCTACCAACGCATTTGCGAAATTTTGGTACGCTTACCCAGCCCAGACCGCAGCGTCGGCGCTAGGAACACGTGTGTTAAGGCCCAGCATGGGCAGGCGTTAGAGACACGCCCGGCTAGCTCAGTTGCCAGAGCATGAACTGATGCTAAAGCCCAACACCAGCTCTACTGAACCCCAGAATTTGACTCCAATGCGCGCACTATAAGCTGATCTTTCGTATTAAAACATGGCGCTTGCCAAATCCACCTCCAGTTTAAATGGTTTTAGATCTGACCGCACCTAATTGAAAGGGACACACAGACCACAATCTTTGTATCGATGGGATAAGTCATATTTGCCAATAATCTTAATTTAATAGGTTAAATCTAATTCTGTTTTCTTTTTACGTCTTATAAAGCCTCGGTGCGCTATGAGTGTATTGTTGCAAACATAATATGCCAATTTGTATCAACAGCCAATCATCGTCAACAGGCCTGCTGACATCGATGGACTCTGAATGTTGTAAGTACGGCATAGTCGAAAATATTAAGTGTAAAAGAACATAAATTGAGTGCAACAATATCATAGCAATCTGCTAGAAAACGTTTGTTTACTTAAAACGCCTATAATTGAATGCGGCGTACATTTTGTTAGTATACTTAACTATTCACCTTTATTCTTGTATATATCACTTCCTAATTATAAGTAATTTTGTAAAAACACTTCTTATTTTCTTTATTTTACTTAAACTTCCTATCTTAATCAATATGAATTGTTTCTAAAGATGAATTTTCTTGAATTATATGCGGTTATTTTTGAAGAAAACATGATATAATTTAATTTCCCTATGGGCACCTAAAGTATCTCACACCTCAATTGCAAAAAGGGTAGGATCCTATAATTTCTCCGATCCTACAGGTAGGGAGGGTATAGAAGAAGAACCCTTCCATCTTGGTTCTTCAAATACATAAAGTAGACGCATCTCAAGGTAATACAAGTGGCTTTTTGGATTCATTCCTTATCTGTCTACGAATTTTTATTTATGTGACGGCCATGGAATAAGCAGCACCAACGAACCCCCCCATTCGCCCTGAGCACGGCCGGACCCCTATAGTAGACAGAGGTGTTGCCGAGACCGCATGATGTCGTGCACGTTACAAGTTTTGTTTGTATTCTTTTATAGATTAAAAAAATCAAATTATAGTTGATCGGTGCAGAAATGCAGAATTTTGAAACAAACTTTGGAGCTCATTTTCCCCCCTTTGGAGCTTAAATTCTCCTTCTTAGTGGGCACCTTCATATGATAGGATCCTTGAGCCCAAATTTCAGCTTCATAGCGCTTGCCGTTTGGGCTGTGGGCTGTTTTTTTACAGGAAAACTCCCATATTTCAATGCCCAAAAAAATTTCAAAAAACCAAGTATACAGTTTTTCTTGGAATTTTTCTGAGAGTAAACAAACTAAGTTTAAAGTTAAACAGATGAAAATTGTAGATTTTTCATACAAACTTTGGGTCTCGATTTCCTCCCTTTGGACCTCGAATTTTCCAAAATCCCTTCTTAGTGGGCACCTACTCTACTGAAAGGATACTTGAGTCCAAATTTTAGCTTCCTAGTCAGGACAAACTGTTTTATATAGATAGAGATAATATAAACATACAAACATACAAATATGTAGATATAAGAATTTTATGTATTAGACTGAAGACACACAACAACAAGATAGAACGCTACAGTCGAGCAAGCCCGACAGTAAAATAAGCTGTACTCTCAACAAAAAAGAAAAATTCAAAAAAAAATTAAATTATTAAAAAAAATGAATGAATGAAGTAATTAATTAAATTAAATTAGAATACATGTTTATGTTCAGTTTTAACAGCATACATTTACATCACGTACCTATTCGAATTTTAGGAAAATCTAAGATTTTTCCAATATTATTCAATTCCCTCATATCGTGGATATGAATTCCATGTTATCTAACATTTCTTCTATTTCGTCCTTATCTTTGTCCCTTGTCCAAGAGTTATTTTTCAATTCATTTAAGTTGCCTTTTATTAATTCAAAGTTTTCCCTAATCAATTTCTTTGCTTCCTCTTCCTCTAACCCTTCATAAAAATCACCCTTTATTCTTTTTTCAAACCTTCTGGCCCTAGATATAATGTCATTTTTCCGGTTTTCCCTTTGATATTATTGTTAAAAAAAAAAACTTTTTAAGTTTCAATTATTTTCTTTATCATTTTTTGTTAATTCCTCCTCCTTTTTAACAAAATTCTTTTACTTGTTCGTAATTTGTTGTTTTTATACCCTGTACCCGTAGGGTAAAAAGGGTATATTAGGTTTGTGCAAAGTATGTAATATGCAGATGGAAGCATCTCCGACCCCATCTCTATATATATAAAACAGTTTGTCCTGACTGACTGATTGGTGATCAACGCACAGCCCAAACGGTAAAGGCTAGGAAGCTGAAATTTGGACTCAAGTATCCTTTCATAGTCTAGGTCCCCACTAAGAAGGGATTTTGGAAAATTCGAGCTCCAAAGGGGGGAAAACAGGCTCCAACGTTTGTATGAAAAATCTACAGTTTTCATCTGATTAACTTTAAACTTAGTTTGTATACTCCAATTCCAATTCCAAGAAAAACTGTATCCTTGGTTTTTTGATATTTTTTTTGGGGCCTAAAATATGGGAGTTTTCCTGTAAAAAAAATGTTGGGGCACAAAAGCAAACCGCGTCAACAGCCCACAGCCCAAACGGTAAAAGCTAGGATGCTGAAATTTGTGCTCAAGTATCCTATCATGGTGTAGATGAGAAAGGGATTTTGGAAAATTCGAGCTCCAAAGGGGGGAAAAGTAGCTCCAAAGTTTGTTTGAAAAATCCGCATTTTTCAACCGATCGACTTAAAACTTCGTTTCTAAAATCAATTAAAGAATACGAACAAAACTGCATACTTATATTTGTGTTGGAGCTTGAATTATTGGGGTTTTAATATTTATTCACTATTTCAAATGAAAAGTTTGTGTTATAAATTTAGTCCGATCGATTTAAAATTTGGATAATGTAATCTACGTAACTAAATCTACAACTTTGCATTCAAGGATTTTCAAAATATGCATTTTACAAAAGCAGGCAGAACAAACAATACAAAATATCAAACAGTTGGGGACAACTAAGTATACATATACACACATACAAACAACTGTTCGTGTAGTTGCGTGCAAACGATTGAAATAGCCAAAGCAACATGTGAGACACTAATGTGTGAATGTCCATACATATGTGCACATCTATGTATGTACATATGTATCTACATATGTATGTATGTACATTCGTCTTGCACTGACAGAGCAAGAAATGTTAATTAATTGAAAATTATATAATACTAGCAGGTATTGCCCGTCTTAACCCGGCTCAATATAATGTTTCCAATTGTATTTATTTTGTGTGTGCATAACCTACCCATATGTTTTCACCTTATAAGTTACCAGTAGGAAGGCATTTAAGGTATTTAAATGAACATTTTCTGTTCTTGACAAAAAATTGTTCAGTAGTCCGTTACATTTTTGTTCTTGCCAAACTATTTCTTTAAACGAACATGACCACTATAACTAATATTTTTTTAAACCTCCCCCCTTTGGAGTTAGAATTTTCCAAAAGCCTTTCTTAGTGTGCTCCTACACTATGATGGATACTATGAAAGGATACTTGAGTCCAAATTTCATCTTTTACCGTTTGGGCTGTGCGTTGATCACCAATTAGTCAGGACATACTGTTTTATATATAGAGATAACGCAACGTTTTAAGATAGACTATGTGCAAAAAAGGGGAATAATTATAAGGGTATATCCTAAATTTAAATTCACATTTGAGTCTATTTGTGCCATATTGAGTCAATACGGTCACGCACAAACTCGGAATATGAAACACGGCACTCGTGTCAATGCCGTGTAGCGATGAGCCACGATCAAAAAGCACTGACAATTCTCGTCTCAATTTGCTAGAGTAAAACTTTCGATAGTTGAAGCCACCGATACCATCAAAATATCGAAGTTCGAATGCAATAAGCAGAATATTTAAACAATAAAATCTAATTATTTATTGAGATCAATAAGAACAAATCATATACATGCATACATACATCTGCCCGCAATGGGAAGCAGAATATGCGTAGGTCCGTTATTCGGTTTCTGCTTTACTATCGCTTACGCAGTCGTTGCCTAGCGACGGTAACTGTAACATTTTGGCGTTTTACCTTTGCAATTAACATTAAATGGTCAAAACGAAAGAAGAAGAGCGAGCTAATGACTTGCAGTTGTTGTTGTTTTTAGAGCATTATTTTTTTTACAATCAAACAACTGTGTTCGATTGCCCAATGTATACATTAATACGAATGTACATACATGCCATATTAATACACAGGCATACATACATACAAGTACATAAATATATATGTTTCTCTTTACTTTTTCAACCGTACGTAGGGAACCGCACACATAGACATGAACTGTTGCTTGTTGTGCGTGTGAGTGTGTGTATGTGATGTCCCCAACTATTTGATATTTGTTGTTGCTGCATAAAGTTATTAATGAAAACCCTAAACAAAGAAACATTTTAACATTTTTAGTTATATAATTTTCAATTAATTAACATTTCTTCCTCTGTCAGTGCAAGACGAATGTACATACATACATATGTAGATACATATGTACATACATAGATGTGCACATACATATGTATCTATGGACATTCACACATTAGTGTCTCACATTTTGCTTTGGCTATTTCAATCGTTTGCACGCAACTACACGAACAGCTGTTTGTATATGTGTGTATGTATACTTAGTTGTCCCCAACTGTTTGATATTTTGTATTGTTTGTTCTGCCTACTTTTGTAAAATGCATATTTTGAAAATCGTTGAATGCAAAGTTGTAGATTTAGTTACGTAGATTACATTATCCAAATTTTAAATCGATCGGACTAAATTTATAACACAAACTTTTCATTTGAAATAGTGAATAAATATTAAAACCCCAATAATTCAAGCTCCAACACAAATTTCGAAAATCTAAGTATGCAGTTTTGTTTGTATTCTTTAATTGATTTTAGACACTAAGTTTTAAGTCGATCGGTTGAAAAATGCGGATTTTTCAAACAAACTTTGGAGCTAATTTTCCCCCCTTTGTAGCTCGAATTTTCCAAAATCCCTTCTTAGTGGGGACCTAGACTATGAAAGGATACTTGAGTCCAAATTTCAGCTTCCTAGCCTTTACCGTTTGCGCTGTGCGTTGATCACCAATCAGGCAGTCAGTTTTATACCCTGTATCCGTAGGGTAAAAAGGATATATTAGGTTTGTGCAAAGTATGTAACATACAGAACGAAGCATCTCCGACCCCATTATATTCTGAATCAGCATGACGAGAGAAATCGATCTAGACATGTCCGTCAGTCTGTCCGTCCGTCTGGATGAACGCAAGGATCTCAGAAACTATAAAAGCTAGAATGGACCAAAGTTAGCATCCAGATTCTCCTAGGTCCGAGTAAGGACGAGTTTATTTTATTTTTTTTAATTTTCACCCTTCCCCCCTTACAGAATTTCGTCAATAGCGTCCACATTTCAAATGCTACCTAAATCAAACTTTGCACACATCATTTATATATAATTGTCTATTTTATTCAATTCGGTCAATTCTAAGAAAAGTTATTAGCGAAACAAATTCTCGCCAGTACAACCCCCACAAACTGCAGCAACAAGTTCGCTCTTCTTCTTCCTCTTTTTACTGCTGCTATGGGCGCATATAACTCAGTGACGGAAGTTTACCTGGGTACAGGGTATTACACTGTCGGGCTTGCTCGACTGTAGCGTTCTCTCTTGTTAACTTCAAACCAGAATCTAATACACACCTGCAGCTATGGTAAATTCCTTCATCGTCCTTAATTAGCACTACTGCGGTGGCTAAAAAGTTAGTCGAAGCTCTGGTAAGCAGCGTGCTGTGCAAAGAACTTGATCCCGAATGAATGTTGGCTGGCGATTCTTCAACATTCTTGCTAGGACCTTCTACTGCACTACCTTCCATATGCAGTAGTTCGTTGTGAGGTTAGCTGCAACGCGCGCTACCTGGGCCACTACAACTTTTAGTTGCACGGCGCTTACTGAAGCAAATTAAGCATAACGAATGCCTTTTAGCTTCCTGGTACCTGAATTTAACTCCAATCCTTAAATTTTGGGCATACTTTTAAATAATGTGGTCCCGAGCAACAGTAACATATGTTGTTGCTATTACTGCCAAGTGCAGCAGCTAAACTAGCCCTTTTAAACTCGCTCTTATTAATATTTCGACCACCCTTCTGATGGCGAACTTCTTTATTGGCTAAATTTATGGCTCTCTGAGCTAAAAAATGAGAAACGAAGACCAAGATGGGATCTTTTGACAATCCCAGTCACTATCCCATCTATCCACCGTCTCGTCATCAAGCTTGCCTCTAATCAAATTAAAAATAAACAAGTAAAAAAGCTACAGTCGGGTGTCCCGACTTTGAAATACTCTGCGTCTATGTGAGTGTATGTATGCATATGCTCGTATATTCGTGTCTGTGTAAACATGAGCAGCGCTGCAGCAGCAAATATATTTATGGCTATAACTTCTTGTTAAATTGGTCTTCCATAGTGAAACTTGGCATACGGACACATAATAACCAACTGGGGGTATTTCCAAAATTTTAGTTCGAAATTCCAAGAATTACGGGAGTTAGACAAAATTGCGATTTGCTTGGGAGAGGGGGGAGGGAGGGAAATTTCAAAATATGCATGTTCTGCGTATTCACATAAGGCATCTGGGACTAAAATTTGGTATTCCTAGGTCTTATAGTCTCCGAGATATAGGCGATTATACGAATGGAAAATCGGGAAAACCCCCATAGGGGGGAAGTGGGGGGAAAATCAAAAAAATAATACATTTTCAGCTCCCGCAAACCTAATATACTCTTGTACATTTTATGTACAGAGTATAAAAAGTTTAATAGGTCTGCTTCTTCACTTATCGACCGAAGTGCCATAAGTTGCAAATTGACGCTATCTATAAGCCCTCTTAACGACTCGGAATCAGCTTGCTTGATGCGTTTTAAGTTAAATAACTCATTTATATGACACTGCGCAATAATGGCCTTATTGTCGAACCTATCCTGCAATAATCGCAATGCCTCTTTTTAATTGGCTCCTGATAACTCCAGGCAATCTATTGTGCTCAGAGGAACTGCACTTAACGAAGCTCGCAAATGTATCATTTTCGACAAGTCCTCCAATTCTGAATCCGACCCTACAAGTGTGCTAAACGTATTAAACCAACTTGTCCACTCAGTGAATTTTCCAGAAAATTGTGGTATTTGAATAGCCGGCAGCTTAGTCGATCGTGTAATAGCTGTGCTGTTTGGGATGTCTGCATCTGACTGGCGTCGTCCACGATGACTCATGCGACTTAGTAACTTTGCCTTTATTTCGCAATATAGCTCCTCAGCCTCGAAACGACACTGTGATTATAAAGAATCGTTAGTCTCTTGCTCAATTTTAGCTTGAATATCGCAAAGCTGACTAAAATTAGCTTCTACTAAACTCAATCTTGCCTCCAAGTCAGCAGCGGTCATGGACGCATTGTGCTTGGCAACATAACCTTTATTTCTATTAAGAGAATTCATTAGACTTCTTTAGTTCTTTTAGGTGCCATTTTGCAAACCTTGCCAAGTCTGTAGATACAACGCCTAAGTCAAACGTCTACACTTGTTTGCTACTTAAATAGCCAAATTATTTAATGCACCTAGTTAAGGCGCGATCTAAGTTCGATCGAATGAACACGCTACTAATATAACGAAATTATGTTCAAGGTACACTTTTACCTCATACGAACAAATTATTGAATGCACCTAGTCAATGTGCAATATACGTTCGATTAAATGAACACGCTACTAAAATAACGAAATTATGTTCAAGGTACACTTTTACCTTATACGAACAAATTATTAAATGCCCCTAGTTAAGGCGCGATCTAAGTTCGATTAAATGAACACGCTACTAAAATAACGAAGTTTATGTTTAAAGTACAACTTTACTTCATGCACCGCAGCTTTATGTATGTACATATGTATGTATGCGTCGGTGATAAAATTCCACTTGCATTCGTTCACATGCATATGTACATATGTATATACTATGCTGCCTGTAAAAGTTTGCCGCTATGCCTGTATGTATATGTGTATGTGATTGTGATACTTTTTACCCATATACTTGCATTTAACTAAAGCCGATGCCGTTATAAGAAATTAATTAATTAATTGATTGCCTTACATTCGCCGAAGTTGAGTTTACAACATGTCTCTGCATAAAATATTTACTATAATGCACCAGTACAATACCTACTCACAATTAGACCTTAGAGCTGCCGCCGCCGTGCCTTGTCTCCAGAGATGTACACGCTAAAGCCAGTCTCCATGTAAAGCGATTGAGCTCCAATTATTGAGCTCCTGCCGGGTGTTGAACCTTCTCCTCAGATCCCTGCTCGGGCGCCAATGTTTCGGCCCAAATCTTCTGCCAGCTGTGTAGCTAATTCCCATAGAATTATCGAAGGCTGCTCCGAAGTATTTGGTTCCTATTTATTGTATTAATTTATTTCACCGCATGCATTGCGTGCTCTCTTCATGACAAAAGTATAGAATAGATAAAAAACATTCTTCTTCTTCTTAAATCTAATTGTAATCGATAGCCGATACATACAAATATCAATAGCGATACCAAATTCAATTAATTCATTAACTGCGCCTATGGCGCCAATATAAATTCAAATAATTCATTAATGCGCTTATGGCGCCAACACGCTATAAATCCCTTGACTTTTTTTTAAGATAGAAATTGTGCAAACAAACTATAATAAAAATTTGAGTATTTCCTAATTGTAAATTATATTTTGGGCGTGTTGTTCCATCAAATTTTCACGTATAAAAAAAAATTTGTTTCAAAACGAACACCCACAAAATTAAAATATGAAACGCGGCACTCGTGTCCACGCAGGTCAGCGATGTTCCACAAACAATAAAAACCACCGACTTTGCCCATCTCTAGTTGCGCTTATGAGTGTGTCACAGTGGAAGTGTATTTACACTTCCACCAAGTTACTGTGCATTTCTCTAGTACGGCTAGAATACTGATCATGTGTTTGGTGCCCTCAGTATAAATTGTATCAGGATTGCATTGAGTGGGTTCAGAAACAATTTCTTCTTTTTGCTCTTCGTGGTTTAAGCTGGGATCCTAATCTGCGATTACTATCCTACTCCTGTAGACTCCGTAGTATAGTTCTTGGTGTTTTGTTCCTCCACAAAGTGATTGTCGGAGATGTTGATTCCTCTATGCTTTTAGGTTGTATCAATTTTTCTGTTCCTTCTAGGCCAACAAGGAACTATCTGCCTCTTCTACGTAACAGATGCACTAGTGATTACGCCATGCATAATACTTTTCGAGTATTATGCGCTAATTATAATATTTTTCACTTTCTAATCTCAAGTGAGCTTTCTCCCCTCACTAAAATCTTATATTTTCAGCTATCCGGCAGAATCACTGATCACCACTGCTGTGAGTAGGGGCATAGCAGGCCGTTTGGCAATTAAAATTTCGCCACATACATACATACAAGCAGCTGTTCGTGTAGTTGCGTGCAAACGGTTGAAGTAGCCAAAGCAAAATGTGAGACACTAATGTGTGAATGTTCATTTGTACACATGTATGTACATACATACATACATATGTACAAAAGTACATTCGTCTTGCACTGACAGGGCAAGAAATGTTAATTAATTAAAAATGATTAACATTATAACATAAACATTTTGTTGTTATTTTTTCTTTGTTTAATACATGTGGCATAAGGGGTTTTTAGGACAACGGACTACAAGGGCGTACGCAGGTTGGGCAGGGGGGACTTTGCTCCCCCTAGAAAGAATTTCGCATTATGAATTCCACCAGCACCATATGTATTACATACGTACATACATATGTACATACGTCTGTATGTATAGTATGTACATATGTATGTATCAATAAGTATATATGTACGTTCATACATTCCTATATACATATATAGGTTTGTATGTATGCAGAGTGCCATCGAACACTGTTGTTTAATTGTATTAAATAGTGTTCTATGGTTTCAAATCAAAATTTTTAAGACAACAACAAGAACTTCAAGTTATTGGCTCGCAAATCTTCTTTCGTTTTGATCATTTACGTCTGTTCATCGCATACGCAAAATGCCAAAAGTATACAATTACAGTACACATACAAATACATTTGTATGCATGCATACGGTATTATAATCAATAACTCTCAAACGATGTTTTTCGATGTATTTGTATTCGACATGTATTACGATATATCAACACAAGTATCGATATTTTCGATATATCGCATTTAATTTTATTATTGGGGTTTTAATATTTATTAACTTTTTGAAATGAATGGTTTGTGTTATAAATTTTGTCCGATCGATTTCAAATTTGGGTAATGTAATCAACATAACTATATCAACAAATTGGCATTCAACGATTAAAATATAGCAATATGTTTTCTACTTGCCATATATCAAATATCAAATAGTTGGGGACATCACATACACACTCACACATACATACAACAAGCAACAGTTCGTGTCTATGTGTGCCCATGCATACATACATATGTACAAGCATATGTATGTATGCCTGTATATGTATGTAGCATGTACATACAAAACAACAACAACAACTTCAAGTTATTGGCTCGCTCTTCTTCTTTCGTTGTGACCATTTAATGTTAATTGCAAAGGCAAAACGCCAAAAGTTAACAGTTACCGTCGCTAGGCAACGACTGCGTAAGCGATAGTAAAGCAGAAACCGAATAACGGAGCTACGCATAATCTGCTTCGCATTGCGGGCAGATGTATGTATGTATGTATATGATTTGTTTTTATTGATGTCGTTTAACGAAATAGTTTGGCAAGAACAAAAATGTAACGGACTACTGAACACTGACAATTTTTTGTCAAGAACAGAAAATGTTCATTTAAATACCTTAAATGCCTTCCTATTGGTAACTTATAAGGTGAAAACATATGGGTAGGTTATGCACACACAAAATAAATACAATTGGATACATTATATTGAGCCGGGTTAAGACGGGCAATACCTGCTAGTACATACATATGTCCAGGTACACAAACACGCATAGACTGGCATGTATGGAATATTTTATATTTAATTTAGTTAATTAATTAAATGAATTTAATTTAATTTATTTTGTTTAATAGTTTTATTAAAAACCAAAATTTTAATAGTAACTTATATTTATTTAACATCACAAAGTAAAGCAACACCCCTTAAAATCCAATGGTCTGGAGGCTTATTCGATTGTAGCCACAGAGGACATATATAATTTAGATCTGTGCGGTTTATTTTTTTGTATACTGGGCAAGTATATAATTTTGAATTTTTGGCTGCGGTTGAGTAAATTGCATATATATGCACTACAGGCATTAGCGTAAAAAGTACTTTATTTGTGGCCTCTACAAGGCGTGAGGTCCTTTTATCCCAACCTGCACCATCCACAAATAATCCATAAACAAACACTCCTTCTTTTGGTGGTTTTTTGCATTCCTCCATTCCAACTTTAAGGACGTCATTGTGCATGGTGACCTGATCTAAAGCCCAGCCCTGATGCGCTCTAGCCACTTCTTGACGCATGGCTGTTAAAAAGCCTTGAGGATTAAAAAAACCAGACATCCAAAAAACTACTGGTCGGGACCCAAAGCACCAATTGTAAAATTGATTATATCGTTCAATCAGCTCTGTAAACCAAAATCCTAAGGTAGATGATACCCAGCTGCCACGTTTGAAAACAGTCGGTACTCTTGCATTAAAAATATTATCCAGAGCGTCACGCAAATTTTCGCTCATGATAATTGTTCCCTCAACGGCCAACAAAAGGTCCTTAAATGTGGTACGGACAAGTACAATTATCTGAAAAAAATATATATTGCGTAAGTTTCTTATTATCTTATTATTGCTTATGTATAATTTACGCGTTGCATTCGGTCAATCTCTTGTCGTAGAAATATATTCATAGAATTAGTTGCTCCCATTGCTATAAGGTGCTGCTTCACATCAAACAAATCAAATGGAGCTGGTGTCTTAGCCAACATTTCTCGCACCTGGCGAGCGACACGTTCCTCACGCGATTCTCCAGTACCCGCCGATGATTCTATAAATAGTTTTAACGTAATTTGATAACTATTTTAACAGTATAAATCACACATACCCTTTGGCTGAATAGACATAATTTCGTCCAATATATTTCGCATTGTATTTGTTTGATAGGTTATCTCAGCATTAGAATGAAATCCATATACTTGAGGTGGATCTACATTTGGCATTTGGTCTATTGCCAATAAATAAACTTCTTGTTCCTTGAAACTATAAACCTTATATCCCTTGAAAAATTTAAAGGTTTCATCAAATAATGTGTCATGGAACCATACACGAGCAAAAGTGTTTAGTAACCGCTTATCATAATCATCTGTGACTCGACCACCATACTGCACTTCGCCGAGCATGTAACGTACTGTTACCCAACTGATACATTTTCCTTGCTCTAGATCATCCAAGTGGTTTTGAACAAATAAACAACTTGCATACCAATCTGATGAATTGAATTCATATGGTATGTTCCATCCAAGCGGACCAAACTTACGTCGCTCCTGTACAACTGTATGCAAGAATGATATAGCATATACTAAAGGTAAGTAATAGGGTGACTGTGAGTAGTCTAGGAAGTCTTGTGATAAATTGGTATATGTACGCTTTAGCCCAGCTCGTATCCCGGCCGGAGGCTCATTGGTATACTTAAGTGACATTTGCAGTAGAGTTATAGGAAACTTAGGATGTGGCTCTGTGGTAATCCATATTCTGAACGTTGGACTTATGATTGCGTCTTTGCCACGGCGTTCCAATTCCAAAATCTGTAATGTTAGCTCTACCATATACTCTAAGCCCAAATGACAGTTTTGCAACAAAACCCATCCACCACTTTCTAAGCAGGCAGATATCAACTTTCGGGCATGTATTTCTTGACCTTGTCCCATTGAAATTGGGTGACACTTAAGTTCGTTTTTTTTAGCAAGCAATTCAATATTTGAGGATGGATCCGAACCAAGAGACAAAAAACAGATCAAAGGAATTAGCTCACGGCTCTCTAACAAAAGTTCTTCAAAATTTAAAACAACGGGCTCAGCAAATCGATCCCCTAAGGAATTTGCAATATACTTTCGACTTTGCGCAATTGTGCGGTCCATGCACCACGAACGTATAAGTAACATCTTGCGAAATGGATCCAGTGAGTTATAACCATCTGGTATTATTTCATTCTCTGGAGCATCCTTTTTATACCAAGTAAACCATGCTCTTTCATTCCCACCAACTTTAGTTAGTATATTGACGAACGGAGATAAATTAGTTAGCTGTACAAGATTCAGCCAAGTTTCATCTGTTACCCATCGATATGGAACAGGTGGACAGTCATTAAGATTTAATGCTGCACCACCTTTTATAAAAATCTGAAACTCATCAAATGTTATCAGCTCCAACTGACGATCAATGCTCAAGGCCATTAAAAGTACAAGCAAAAACTTGTCCTTTTCGTAAAGTCCACGAGACTTATAGCGATATATTTCGAAAGTCAAATAATTTATTATTCTTCTGATGCGCTTCTGTGTGATATGAGTTTTTGCGGAGTTATGCATGGATGCATCAAAACGCTCCAAGAATTGTACTAATGATGTCTGGTACATATTATTTACCATAGCCATACTGCAGACTAGAAAATATAATACACTCCCCCGAGTTGCCACAAGACGGTACTCTTCACGAGCAGCATTAATTTTAGCTTCAGTTACTTTGGCAATCTCAATTTTTTCTTTAACCTCAATTGCAGTATTCTTGCTTGTATTAAGAACATCTATTACTGTAACATCATCTAATAAGCTTCCCTTTGTTGTAGATAACTTATGCAGAAGATTTGCTTCAAGTTCTTTCATTTTTTTCATATTTCCTGTTACAGTCTCCACCAGTTGCACTCGCTCATCCTCCAACTCCTTTCGTTCTGTGAGTATGACACGGCCCAGCAATTGGTCTTCAAGCCCACGCATTGTCACAGTAAAATCTATTATAGAGGTGCGAGCAAATATTTCTGGGGTATATGCTGGATTTGGCAACTTTGTGGTTATATAACATCTAAATGCTGGATT